>NW_007149932.1:0-3690 GCF_000164805.1 Carlito syrichta | reverse complement strand
CTTTCCTCCTTAATTGATTCATTTAATTATTGATATCTTGGTTGGTGATTTTAGACCAGTCATTTTGGGGGTTCTTCAACGTCTGTCTTCCAAAGTCTGTATTCTCAGTGGCTGACTTCCCAGGGTTCTGTGTGAAACTCATAATCTTCCTTTGGTTCTTCTTCATTTGTGTAAGATTTTCTTCCCCTTTTATATCTCTTTTTTAATTCTGTATTGTGGTGATGGAAGGATAGCTTTCATTTCTGTTTGCTCAAACTCCTTTTCTTCCTTATGTAGATCTTATGGTTTTGGTCAATTCTGAGACTTGACTAGGCATGGAGCCTGTGTTTTTGAAGTTTTGAGATTTAATTAAGACAGAAATTGATTCAGAATGAATCTGCAGATCTCAGTATACGCTGACAGGGGTGTGGACCCTCTGAAACTCCCTTCCGAAGTCTTAGAATCTGTCCATGTTGTGGAGGTGTCTGTCTGCCCTCTGAAATAAAAATAAGATAAGAAAAGAGAAAAGAATGGTAAAAGGAAAGAGCATAACAAAAGGGAGTGGAGAGAGGGAAGAAGAGAGAAAACAGACAGGTGTATTAACTCATGAATAAACACAGAAACAAAGACCAAAAAAAATGAAACAGAGACAATCATGCAAACAAACAAGCAAACACCCCTGTTGTACTCTCTCTTAAAAATACCATACATAAAAAGAAACTCTAAATAAAACTTTAAATAGCAGGAACAAAGAAAGTTTTAAAACTTAAAAAAAGCTCTCTGGCCATATATGTAAGTCCAGGATCCTTTCAAGCTTCTACCTTAGGGAGTAAACCTGGTCTCTAGTCCCTACCCTCCACTCTCAGTGCTGGCTGATAGGGTCGCTCTCAGTGTGGGTCAGATGTCCCACGGACTAACCTTAGCATAAAAGAGGAAGAAAACCCTATTCTTACGCACCCTATTCACTGCTGCTACTGTCAAGTCTCCCACTCAGCTCTGGCATGTCTGATTGTTCCTGTGTGAGGGAGGGGCGTCTGTCTCTCCAAGTGTGATGAGGATATACCCTATGGGTCCCAAGTTGGAGGCTGGGCAGAGCTAGACGCGGCCATGCAAGTCTCTTCCCAATCTGAGACTGAGAAGATAGTGCCCATTGGCGTTTTGCCATCAATGTGGGAGTTTTATTCTAGATTTCTCCAATCTGCCATCTCCACGGTTCCCCCTGCTTGTTCCAGGCTGATACTGCAAGTAATGGCATAGGTTGGGTGCCAGATGGTGAGAAGCTGTTGTTTTCTGCTCCCTCCTCTCAATAGAGTCCCGAGAATGGCAGATGATCCTGCGCACTTGGCCTCCAATCTCAGATGCTGGGGGGTTACAGTCATCTGTGAAGATCCCCTTATGCATAACCCAAATCTCCCTTCAGATGAACTTCCATTCAGCCACTAGCACACACCATTCACACAGAGCATCTTTATGGAAGTTTACTCTTGCAGAAACTCTCACAGTCCAGCGTGTTCCATCACCATCTTACCTGGAAGCCTCATAGTAGATCCTGTAGTGAATAACCCACTTTTATCAAGGGAGCTCAAGTAATAAATATTCCAATAACGGACCCCCTTCTGTGATGGATGCCCCAGTGACTGGTCCTCCTCTCTGATGTGTGCCACACTAACTGGCCCTACTCTGTGATGGGTGCCACAAAGACTGGCCCACTTCTGTGATTGGCGCTTCAGTGACGTATCCTCCTCTAATGGATGCCCCAGTGACTGCAAATCTGCAGGTATGGGTGCCTAAGTGACTGACCATCCTCTGGAAGTGGTGACTATGCAGTCTCTGGAGTGGTTACCAGAGTGATTGACTACATATAAAATGGGCACCTCAATAAGTGGGCCTCATCTGTGATTAATCCCTCAGTGACCTGGTCTCATTACTATTGGGTTCCCAAGTACATTTCCCTATTTATAAATGGTGACTCGGTGATTTCGATTTCTGTCTCAGTTTTTAGGATTTGTGTCTCAGTGACTGATCCTCATCTATAATTGATGCCTCATTGACTGACTGTCCCAGTGACGGTGCCCAGTAACTGGTCATCTTTGGTGATAGTTGACACAGGACTATCACTCTTCTCTGATGGGTGCTTCAGTTGTGAGCTCTCCTCTGTAATGTTTGTCCCAGTGACTGACTCACCTCTGTGTTAGTACCTCAATAAGTAGAACTCTTCTATCATTGTTGCTCCAAAGACTGGACATCCTCTATAATGGGTGCCTTTCTGATGGGTTCTGCAGTGACTGTTTCTTCTCTGCGATTACTGTCCCAGTGACTGTCTCTCCTTTGTGATTTGTGCCCAAGTACCTAGTCCTCACTCATAATGGGTGCCCTAAATTCTACCCCATTTCTATCATATGCTCTCCATTGAATGGCTCTCCTATGTAATGTATGTCCCAGTGATTGTCCCTTTGTTGAAATGGGTGCCCAGTGACTTATTGTCTATGGGACGGATGCCCTAGTGAATGAACAGATTCTGTCATAATGACAAGAATTTCCAGTGTCAGGTGTGTCCCAATGACTTGTGATTCCCTGTGAGGCGTGCCTCCATCACTGGCTCTCCTCTGTGATGGCTGCCCCGTAAGGGACCTCCCCTGTTAAGGTTGCTACAGTGACTGCCTCTCCTCTGTGTTTGGTGTACAGTGACTCATCCAACTTTGTCATGGATGCCCCAGTGATTGGTCTTGTACTGTGATAGGTAACAGTGACTATCATTCCTCTATATTTGGCACCCCATTGACTGACTTTCCTCTGTCATTGAAGCTCTGTGACAGGTTCTTTGTTGTATGCAGAGTTCCAGTGACGGGAGATCATCTGTGATTGATATTCCCAGAATGACTCTTATATGTTATCCGTTACCCATGATTGGCCTTCCCTCTAATGGGTGTCAGAATAACAAGGCCTCCTCTGTGATATGTGTCCCATTGACAGGCCCTACTTGTGACAGATGTCTCAGTGATTTTAAATCCCCTGTGATTAGTGCCCAAGTGATTAGGTCTCCTCAGTGATGGGTTTCCCAGACGTAGATCCTCTTCCATAATGGGGGAACCATATCAGGACTTACACTGTTATTGGTACCCAAGTGACTTGTCTTCCTCTGTGATTGGTTCCCCAATGAATGATACTTTTCTGTGTTGGTTGCCTTAGTACTTGGTCCTCCTCTGTGATGTGTGTCACAGTAACTGGGTCTCCTCTCTATGTGATACATGTCCCATTGCCTGGATTCCTAAAAAATGGGATAACTAGTGACTGTTCCAATTCTTGATGGGTGCTCCAGTGACAAGCACTAATCTTGGATGGGTGCCACATTGACTGACCATCCCCTGTGATGCATGCCTCATTGACAGTCAATTCTCTGTAATGAATGCTCAGTGACTGGCTCCCCACTGTAATGGCGCCCAAGTAACTGATTCTCCTGTGTGATAGGTGCCCAAGTGAATAACCATTCTTTGTGATGAGTGTTCCAAGCTATACACTTCTTTTGTGATGGGTAACTCAGAGACTGCTCCTCCTCTATGATCAGTGCCTCAATGACTTGCCCTCCTTCTATTGAATGCACCAGTGACTGACACTCCTTTGAGATTGATGCATCAGTATTGGGACCTTCTGTAGCATGGGTACCTCATTGAGTACCTTCCTCTGTTACTGATACCCTATTGATGGGACCTT
>NW_007149931.1:0-3685 GCF_000164805.1 Carlito syrichta | reverse complement strand
TGGATGTTTGTCAAATATGAGGTGGTTAAGGAATTGAGGCATTGCTTCCGGGAATCTCTATCCTGTTTCATTGGTCTATGTGCCAATATCACATAGATTGTGTACTTGTACAAATATCAGACTGTTTTGATTACTGTAGACTTACAGTAAAATTTGAAGTCTGGAAGTGTGATACCTCCTGCTTTTTTTCTTTTGCTAAGGGTTATTTTGGCCATTCGTGGTCGTTTATGTTTCCATATGTTTTCTGTATTGTCATTTTTGGACCTGAGAAGTATGATGTTGGCAACTTAATGGGTATTGCGTTGAATATGTAAATTTCCTTTGGTAAGATTGACATCGTAACAATTTGATTCTTCCTATCTATGAGCATGGAATATTTTTCCATATGTTTGTGTCTTCTTGGATTTCTTTGAGCAATGTTTTATAATTCTCATTGTAAATGTCATTCACTTCTCTGGTTAGGAAGATGCCAAGGTATTTCTTTTTTTTTTTTTTTTTTTTTTGGTGACTATTGTGAATGGTATTGTGCTTTTTATTTGGGTCTCTGTCTGTTTGTTGTTGGTGTATAGGAATGCAACTGTCTTTTGCATCTTTATTTTGTACCCCGAGACTTTGCCAAAGTCCTTTATTAGTGCTAGCAGGATTTTGACAGATTCTCTTGGATTTTCAAGGTATAGAATTATATCATCAACAAAGTTGGATAAATTGAATTCTTCTTTTCCTATTTAGATACCCCTGATTTCCTTCTCTTATCTAATTGCCCAAGCTAGGATTTCCAACACAGTATTGAACAAGAGCTGTGAGATTGGGGAGACTTGTCTTGCTCCAGTTTTCAGGAAAAATGTTTCTAGTTTCTGTCCATTTACCAATATGTTAGCTATGGGTTTATTGTAGATGGCACTTAATATTTTGAAGTATGTTCCTTCTATACCTAGATATTTGAGGGATTTTATCAAGAAGGGATGCTGGATTTTATCAAAAGTTTTTCTGCATCTAATGAGATAATCATGTGGTTCTTGTTTTTCCATCTGTTGATGTATTTAATGACATTTATGTTCTTGCGAATGCTGAACCCGTCCTGTATCCTGGAGATGAAGCCTCCTTGATCATGGTGGATGATTTTTGAGATGTGCTTTTGGATCCAATTTGCTAGAATTTTGTTTAGGATTTTTGCATCTATATTCAAAAGGAGTATTGGCCTGTAATTCTCTTTCTTTGTTGGAACGCTACCCTGTTTGGGTATCAATTCGATGTTAGTTTTATAAAATAACTTGGGGAGAATTCCGTCTTTATTGCCTGAAACTCTTTTAGTAGGTTTGGTATCATCTCCACTTTTTATGTTTTGTAGAATTCACCTGAAAAGCCATCCAGTCCAGGGCTTTTTTGGTAGGTAGTTTTCCTATGACAGTTTCCTGGGTTGTTATTGGTCTATTTAGTGTCTCAATGTCTCTTTGATTTAACATGGGGAGGTTTTGTGATGTCATAAAGTCCTCCATTTCATCTAAGTTATCAGGTTTGTTTCATATAGTGTACATAGTAATCTCTGATAATTCTTTGTATTTCTTTGTGGTCAGTTGTGATTTGATCTTTTGTATTTCTGATTTTATTTAGGTTTTTTCTCTTTTTCTTGGTCATTTTGGCTAGGAGCCCATCAATCTTCTTAATTTTTTTAAAGATCCAACATATGTCTACACTGTTGGTGGGAGTGTAAACTAGTGCAACCTCTGTGAAAAGCAGTGTGGCGATTCCTAAAAGCTCTAAAAATCGACCTTCCATATGACCCCGCAATCCCCCTACTGGGAATATACCCTGAAGACCTCAAATCATTCTATAAAAAAGATACCTGCACACGTATGTTCATCGTAGCGTTGTTCACAATAGCAAGAACCTGGAAACAACCATGCTGCCCATCAAAAGAGGTCTGGATTAAAAAAATGTGGTATATATACATGATGGAATACTATGTAGCCATAAAAAAGAACAAAATCATGAATTTGGCAGCAACCTGGATGGAACTAGAGTCTATAATACTGAGTGACCTCTCACAGAAACAAAGATCCGAGTATCACATGTTCTCACTCATATAATGGACCTTGCACATCCAATGTAATACTATAAGAAAATGACTGACGGTACTGGGCAACTATGGGGGGGAGGGGGATGGGATTAACAGTCGCAAATATCTGTCTGGGGATGGGGAAACACCTCTTATCAACAGGGTGCCTGAATGAAATGTAATTGCCCACCTAACCCTTAACTGTACCCCACAAAATCATAATAAAAAATATTGATAAAAAAAGAACCAGCATATATTGTTTTGATGTTTTCTATGATATTTGTGTCCTTTTTGTCCCATTTTGGGTCTCTTATTTTTGTGATTTGGATTCTTCTGCTAAAGATGGGGTTTTGGTGGTCTTCTCTTTCTAGCTCTCTTAGGTGATTGATTAGGCTCTCCAATTATGATCTTTCCATTTTATTGATGTGTGCACATAGAGATAAAAATTCCCCTCTTAAAACTTATTTCATGATATACCAGATGTTTTGGTAAGATGTTTCTTCCATTTTATCTGTTTCCAGAACTCTTTCAATTTCTTCTTTGATTTCAGTGCTGACCCAGTCATTGTTCAGCATCATGCTGTTTAGTGTCCATGTCTTTGTGGGCTTTGGAGAAATGTTGTTGGTTTTGATATTTATTTTTATTCCACTGTGGAATGAGAAGGTGCATGACAAGATTTCAACCTTATGGAATTTACTTATGATTTATTGCCAACGATTTGATTGATCATGGAGTATGTTCCATGTGATGATGAACAGAATGTATATTCTGTGTTTGTTGGGTGGAATAATCTGTAGGTATCTATTAAGTCCATTTGGTCAGTGCCAGGTTTAGGTTGTGGATCTCCTTGTTTATTTTTTGCTTCAGTGATCTATCTAGGGCTATCAGTGGGGTATTCAAGTCCCCTTGTATAATAGTGTTAGATCAATATCTTTTTTAGTTTATATAGTAGTTGTGTTATAAATGCTGCTGCTCCTGTGTTGGGTGTATGTATGTTTAGAATTGATACTCCTAGCAGGGCTCGGTGGCTCAGCCTGTAATCCCGTGACTTGGGAGGCTGAGGTGAGTGAATTGCCTGAGACCATGGGTTTGAGACCTGCCTGGGCAACTTGGCGAAGCCTCATCTCTACAATAAAAATAAAAAAATCAGCCAGGCATGGTAGCACACACCTGTAGTTCGTGCTACTTGGAAGGCTGAGGCGGAAGGATTGCCAGAACCCAGCAGGCCTAGGCTGCAGTGGCTGGGAGCGGCCACTGCACTCCAGTCTGGGTGATGGAGTGAGACTCCAACTCAAAAAAAAAGAAAAAAAAAGAATTGATATTTCTTGCTGATGGATTGAATCTTTTATCATTCTGTAATGTCCTTTTGCATCATATTTAATTTTTGATAGTTTAAATGTTGCTTTATCTGACATTAAGATTGCAACACCTGCCTTCTTTCATGATACATTTGCCTGGAACATCGTTTTCCATCCTTTAACTTTAAGTCTGTGTGCCTCCCTTGTAGTGAGATGAGTCTCCTGGATGCAGCAAATAATGGGGTTATGGTTTCTTATCCAGTCCACCATTATGTCTCTTTTCAGTGGTGCATTTAGTTCATTCACATTCAAGGTGATTATTGGAATGTGA
>NW_007149930.1:0-2772 GCF_000164805.1 Carlito syrichta | reverse complement strand
CGATTTCTTTGAGCAATGTTTTATAATTCTCATTGTAAATGTCATTCACTTCTCTGGTTAGGAAGATGCCAAGGTATTTCTTTTTTTCTTTTTTTGGTGACTATTATGAATGGTATTGTGCTTTTTATTTGGGTCTCTGCCTGTTTGTTGTTGGTGTATAGGAATGCAACTGTCTTTTGCATCTTTATTTTGTACCCCGAGACTTTGCCAAAGTCCTTTATTAGTGCTAGCAGGATTTTGACAGATTCTCTTGGATTTTCAAGGTATAGAATTATATCATCAGCAAAGTTGGATAAATTGAATTCCTCTTTTCCTATTTAGATACCCCTGATTTCCTTCTCTTATCTAATTGTCCAAGCTAGGATTTCCAACACAGTATTGAACAAGAGCTGTGAGATTGGGGAGACTTGTCTTGCTCCAGTTTTCAGGAAAAAATGTTTCTAGTTTCTGTCCATTTACCAATACGTTAGTTATGGGTTTATTGTAGATAGCACTTAATATTTTGAAGTATGTTCCTTCTATACCTAGATGTTTGAGGGATTTTATCAAGAAGGGATGCTGGATTTTATCAAAAGTTTTTCTGCATCTAATGAGATAATCATGTGGTTCTTGTTTTTCCATCTGTTGATGTATTTAATGACATTTATGTTCTTGCGAATGCCGAACCCATCCTGTATCCTGAGATGAAGCCTCCTTGATCATTGTGGATGATTTTTGAGATGTGCTTTTGGATCCAATTTGCTAGAATTTTGTTTAGGATTTTTGCATCTATATTCAAAAGGAGTATTGGCCTGTAATTCTCTTTCTTTGTTGGAACGCTACCCTGTTTGGGTATCAATTCGATGTTAGTTTTATAAAATAACTTGGGGAGAATTCCGTCTTTATTGCCTGAAACTCTTTTAGTAGGTTTGGTATCATCTCCACTTTTTATGTTTTGTAGAATTCACCTGAAAAGCCATCCAGTCCAGGGCTTTTTTGGTAGGTAGTTTTCCTATGACAGTTTCCTGGGTTGTTATTGGTCTATTTAGTGTCTCAATGTCTCTTTGATTTAACATGGGGAGGTTTTGTGATGTCATAAAGTCCTCCATTTCATCTAAGTTATCAGGTTTGTTTCATATAGTGTACATAGTAATCTCTGATAATTCTTTGTATTTCTTTGTGGTCAGTTGTGATTTGATCTTTTGTATTTCTGATTTTATTTAGGTTTTTTCTCTTTTTCTTGGTCATTTTGGCTAGGAGCCCATCAATCTTCTTAATTTTTTTAAAGATCCAACATATGTCTACACTGTTGGTGGGAGTGTAAACTAGTGCAACCTCTGTGAAAAGCAGTGTGGCGATTCCTAAAAGCTCTAAAAATCGACCTTCCATATGACCCCGCAATCCCCCTACTGGGAATATACCCTGAAGACCTCAAATCATTCTATAAAAAAGATACCTGCACACGTATGTTCATCGTAGCGTTGTTCACAATAGCAAGAACCTGGAAACAACCATGCTGCCCATCAAAAGAGGTCTGGATTAAAAAAATGTGGTACATATACACGATGGAATACTATGTAGCCATAAAAAAGAACAAAATCATGAATTTCGCAGCAACCTGGATGGAACTAGAGTCTATAATACTGAGTGACCTCTCACAGAAACAAAGATCCGAGTATCACATGTTCTCACTCATATAATGGACCTTGAACATCCAATGTAATACTATAAGAAAATGACTGACGGTACTGGGAAACTATGGGGGGGAGGGGGATGGGATTAACAGTCGCAAATATCTGTCTGGGGATGGGGAAACACCTCTTATCAACAGGGTGCCTGAATGAAATGTAATTGTCCACCTAACCCTTAACTGTACCCCACAAAATCATAATAAAAAATATTGATAAAAAAAGAACCAGCATATATTGTTTTGATGTTTTCTATGATATTTGTGTCCTTTTTGTCCCATTTTGGGTCTCTTATTTTTGTGATTTGGATTCTTCTGCTAAAGATGGGGTTTTGGTGGTCTTCTCTTTCTAGCTCTCTTAGGTGATTGATTAGGCTCTCCAATTATGATCTTTCCATTTTATTGATGTGTGCACATAGAGATAAAAATTCCCCTCTTAAAACTTATTTCATGATATACCAGATGTTTTGGTAAGATGTTTCTTCCATTTTATCTGTTTCCAGAACTCTTTCAATTTCTTCTTTGATTTCAGTGCTGACCCAGTCATTGTTCAGCATCATGCTGTTTAGTGTCCATGTCTTTGTGGGCTTTGGAGAAATGTTGTTGGCTTTGATATTTATTTTTATTCCACTGTGGGATAAGAATGTGCATGACAAGATTTCAACCTTATGGAATTTACTTATGATTTATTGCCAACGATTTGATTGATCATGGAGTATGTTCCATGTGGTGATGAACAGAATGTATATTCTGTGTTTGTTGGGTGGAATAATCTGTAGGTATCTATTAAGTCCATTTGGTCAGTGCCAGGATTAGGTTGTGGATCTCCTTGTTTATTTTTTGCTTCAGTGATCTATCTAGGGCTGTCAGTGGGGTATTCAAGTCCCCTTGTATAATAGTGTTAGATCAATATCTTTTTTAGTTTATATAGTAGTTGTGTTATAAATGCTGCTGCTCCTGTGTTGGGTGTATGTATGTTTAGAATTGATACTCCTAGCAGGGCTCGGTGGCTCAGCCTGTAATCCAGTGACTTGGGAAGCTGAGGTGAATGAATTACCTGAGACCATGGGTTCGAGACCTGCCCGGGCAACTTGGCGAAGCCTCAG
>NW_007149929.1:0-727 GCF_000164805.1 Carlito syrichta | reverse complement strand
TCATCACTTGCCCTCCTCTGTAATGACATCTGCAGTAATTTACCTCCTCTATTATGTGTTATCTAGTGACTGCCCTTCTACTGTGTTGTTTCCCTCCTCTGTGATGGATGCCCCAGTAACTAGTCTGCTACTGTAATAGATACCTCAGAGACTATCCCACCTGTATATTTGGTGCCTCATTGACTGTCCCTTTTCTGTGAATGGTCCTCAAGTGACTGGTTTTCTCTGTAATCAGAATCTCAGCGGCTGAACTTCATCTGTTATTTGTATACCAGAAACTAGCCCTTTTATGTGATCTGCGCACCATAATTGGATTACCCTTTAGTGGGTGCCACAGTGACAAACCTCCTCTCTAATGGGTGCAGCATTGACTGGCCCCTACTCTGTTTTAGATATCTTGGTGAAGTTGTCTTATCTGTAATGGGCAACCAAGTGACCTTCCTCTGTAATGGGTGACCCAGTCAGTGATTTTCCTCCATATTTGGGACACCAGTGTGAGGACATCCTCTGTGGTTGGTTGACCAAATAACTGACCCTCTTCTGTAATTAGTACTCCAGTGAATAACACTCCTCTGTGATAGGAATCCCAGCAATTGGATTTACTCAGTAATGAATGCCCCAGTGACTATCCTCCCCTGTGATGAGTGCCACAGTGACTGGGCCTCCTCAGTAATTGCTGGTCCAGTAAAAGGACCTCCTGTGTGATAGGTGCCCCAGTGCCTGGGCT
>NW_007149928.1:0-3417 GCF_000164805.1 Carlito syrichta | reverse complement strand
CCTCAAGGAAATATTGTTCAGTAACTGGATCTCTGTTTTGACCATGCCCCAGTGACTCTTTCTCCTTGGTGATGAATGTACCCTGTCCCTTGGCATCTTCTATAATTAGTGCCCCCAGTGAATTGCTCTCCTCTGTGATGTTAGTCACAGTGACTGGCTCTCCTCTGTGATGGGTGCCCCATAACTAGGCATTTTCTGTGATGAATGACCCAGTGACTTGTCCACCTCTCTAATGTTTGCCCCATGATTTTAACTGCTTAGTGATGGGTCCCCAATGTTTGTCCCTCTTCTGTGGTCAGTGCTCATGTAACTGTCCCTTCTTTGTGAAAGGTGATCCAATGACGGTTCTCTTCCATAATGAATGAACTAGTGAATAGTCCTTTTCTCTCATGGGAACTCCGGTGACTCACGATCTTTGTTGCATGCCCCAGTGACTTGCACTCACTGGTGATGTGTGTCAGAGTGACTAGACCTCCTTTGAATTGGTGCCTCAGTGAGTGGTACTGCTCTGTAATTGGTGCTCCAGTGACTGGACATTTTTCTAATTGGTACCCGAATGACTGGTCTTTTCCTTGAATAAGTGTCTTTGTGACTCAACTTCCTATGTGATTGATTCCCCAGTGACTGCTGCATCTGTTTTTGGGTGCCCCAGAGATTGACCCTTCTCTGTGATGGGGCCCCAGTGGCTAGCCATCTGCCTAGTTGCTGCCTAGTAACTGTCCCTCCCCTGTTATGGGTGCCTCAGTGACTACACCAACTCTTGGATGGGTGTCTCAGTCACTAGACCTTCTCTGTGAGGTGTGCCCCAATGACTCGACTGACTCTACCATGTTTACTCTCATGTGTTATAGATATCCCAGTGACTGGACTTTCTCCATTATTGGTGTTCCAATGACAGGGCTTCCTCTGTGATTGGTTCCCCATTGACTGGAACTTCACCATAATGATTACCACAGTGACTAACCATCCTCTGTGAAGGTTGTCCCAAATACTGGCTTTCTTCCATAATGTCTGCTCCAGTGACTGGCTCACCTCTGTGACGGGTGCCACAGTGTCTAGTCCAAGTCTTTGATGGGTATCCCAGTGACTAGCCTTCCTCTGTGATGGTTTCTAACGTGGCCTGTTCTTCTTGGTAATGGGTACTTCAGTGACTGGTCCAACTCTGCGAAAGTTGACACAGTTCTTGGGCCACTTTAACAATGGGTGCAACAGTGACTAGCCCTCCTCTCTTATGCATGATCCAGTGAATGGTCTCTACTGTGATGAATTCCTAGTGACTAACTCTCCACTCTGATAGGTGCCTCAGATACTGTGATTCCTGTGGAATTGATGCTCCAGGGACTGGCTTTCCTCTATGATCAGTGCTCATAACTGGTTCTCATCCAATTGCTTACCCTAGGGAATGAACTTCCTCCATGAAGGATGCCCCAGTAACAGAATCTCTACTGTAATGGGGAACCCAGTGACAAGATCTCATCTTTCATGGGTGTCCCAGTGTCTGGTGCACTCTTGTGATCACTGCACCAATGACTGGCATGACTTATAATGGGCATCCCAGGGTCTGGCCCTCCTCTGAGATGGGTGATGCAGTGACTGGCACTCCTCTGGGCTGGATGGATCGGTGAATGGTCCTTCTCGGAGATTAATGCCCAGTGATTGGCCTACCATGATGATTGGTGCCCCAGTGACTGGTTTTCCTAATCAATTACCAATAAATGACTCTCCTTTGGTAAGTGTCCTCAGTGACTAGCTCCAATCTATGATGAGTGCCTGAGTGATTGATCTTCTGCATTGGGTGTTTCAGTGACAGTCATTCCTCTGTAATGAGTGCTCAGTGAGTGTCTCTCCACTTCTTCACGTTGATGGTGTCTTAGTAACTGGTCCCCATCTGTGATGGGTGCCCCAGTGACCAGACGTCCTTTTTGATGGGTATCCCAGTGAATACATTTCTATGATGGGTACATCACCAACTACTCCTTTGTGATAAGTTCCTCAATGACTGCCCTCCACGTACTGTGTACCATAAGAAGTGTTAGTAATCTGGGATTGGTTTTTTATTGGTCTTTCTCTGGCATGGAATCACCATTAATGGCCCTTCTCTGTGAACGATGCCACAATAAGGGGTCCTCCTGCTAATGTGTGACCAGCGAGTCACCCTGATTTGAATTGGTACCTCATGGAATGGCCTTCTTCTTGTATGTATGCCTCAGTGACTGGCTTCGCTGTGATGGTGCCCCAGTGACTATTCTTCTTTGGTAATGGATGACCAACAGTGACTTGCCTTCTTCTGTAATTGGTACCTGAATGACTAGTTCTTCTCTGTGATGGATGACTCAGTAGTCTTTTTCTGTGATGGGTGCCCCAGTGACTGACTCTCCTCTAAAATGTTTGCCCATGATTTTATCTCCTCAGTTGTGGGACCTCAGTGACTGGCCTCTTTAGTGTTCAGTGCTCATGTGACTGTCTCTTCTTTGTGATAGGTGACTAAGTGAATAACCCTCTTCTATCATTGGTACAATAATAACTAGCCCTATTCTCTTATGTAGGCACCAGTGACTCAGTCTCCTCTGTGATTCATGTCCCAGTTTCTGACCCTCATCTGTGCTAGGTGACCCAGTGATTGGCCCTCCTCTGGTTGGCTACCTCAGTGACTGCTCCTTGGAAACCGTGATTTAGTGCTGGGTATCCTTCTTTTTGTACTCCAATGCCTGTCTTCCCCTCTATTGATTACCTCTGTGACTGAAACTCCTGAAAGTGCCCCAATTATTGACCCAGTTCACCTCCTAATTGGTGCCCTAGTGGTTGACCCTCCTCTGTGATTTGTGCCCTGTGACAAGCTCAAGTCTTTTATGGATGTCCCAGTGACTGTACATCCTCCTAATTGGTGCCTCATTTTCTGGTCTCCTCTGTGGTCAGTGCCTCAGTGACTAGCCCCACTCTGTGATGGATGTACAAAATACAAACCTTCTGTGAGAGGTCCCCATGACTGGCCTGCCTCTGTGATAGGCGGTCCATTTATTGTCCCTCTTCTGTTATAGGCATGGACATTCTCCATTATTGCTTCAGTGACTAGACCTTCTCTGTGCTTGGGGACTCATTCCACCACAATGGTTGTCTCAGTGACTAACCCTCCTCCATGAATATTGTCCAAGTGAGTGGCTTTCCTCTATAATGAACGCCACAGTGACAGTCCTGCCTCTGTAATGGGTGTCACAGTAGTCTTCCTCTGTGTTGGAAGTCCTAATGAATAGCCCTCTTCTTTGGTGCCCCTCCTTGACCTGCCTGCCTTTGTAATGAGTGACCCAGTGATTGGCCCTCACCTATCATAGATGACTCAGTGACTATGCCCTCCCTGGATGGGAACTGCACTACTGGGTCTCTACAGAGATTGTGCCTCAGTGTCTGAACCACCTCTGT
>NW_007149927.1:0-983 GCF_000164805.1 Carlito syrichta | reverse complement strand
CCTTAGGATCCTCGGGACAACTAAGGCTAGATCCCCGAACAAATGTATCTTCTTGCCGTATTTGGATGCAACTCTGGTCTTCAGATGAACTTGGTAATCCTTAAATTTCCGTTTTTAGTTTCATTTGTAGACGGGCCGAGGGTTTTGCAGTTGCCAAATATTTAGTACGAATTATTTAAATGTAACCAGGAATCATGGATTCCATGTCCCTAGGAAACATCTGGGCATCTGCGTTTTTTTATACAGAATTTTGGAAACCACAGAGACAGGGAAAATCAAGGCATCATGCTGAGAACATAAAGTGAATCAGGTTCTTGGAGTTCTCAATCGCCTTAATCTGCAAGGTCTCTTGATAAGGTTTAATCAGCAATCTGGGCTTCCATGTCGCTACACTTTTAGGGTGTCTTTTTAAAAGGGAACCAGGAATATTGGGTTCCAATTGCACAAGAACGTTATGGGAGTCTTTCTCTTGATATGCAAGCAACTGGAATTATAGGTCACCAGGAAATATCTCGGCATCTTGCTGAGAATTAAGCAGGAATTTCAGTAATGGGAGTCCTCTTATACAGAACACTACATGATCTATTGCTATGGAAGAATAAGGATTGTTGGTTACACGAGTCCTCCATCCCAAAAACATACAGATCGTCTTGCTAAGAGATAACCACCAATCAGGTTTTGGGAGTAGAAATCTGAATAATAGGAGTCCTCATGTACAGGAATCTGCACTATCTATTGCTAAGGAATAATAAGGAATCTGGTTTACAGGTGTCCACAATCCAAAAAAAATCACCTTGTCTTGCTAAGGGCTAAACATGTATATGGATTTTTGAAGAATAATCTAGGGAAATGAAATCCTCATATACAGGCAACTAGACGGGCATTTCCTAAGAAAGAATAAGGAATCTGTGTGACATGTGTTCTCAATTTTCAAAAAAACAACACGGCGTCTTCCTAAGGTCTAAACAAGCATCAGGGTTTCG
>NW_007149925.1:0-365 GCF_000164805.1 Carlito syrichta | reverse complement strand
GTTTGTATCAGAAATAAAGCTGCCTATATTCATGGATTAAATGATTTTCTATGTAAAAAAATCCTAAGAATCATCATCATCATCATCAACAACAACAACAAACAACTGCTGAAACTAATAAGTGAGCATGGCAAGTCAATTGCTTTTCAATATTCAAGCAAAGAACAACTGGAACTTGAAATTACAAAAAGATACCATTTACAATAGCATTAAAAAAGAGAAATACTTATGCATAAATTTAACAAAGTCTGTACTGTGTCTTTATGAGAAAAACTATAATGCACTAAAGTAAAACCAACAAAAACCTATTTAAGTGAAGAGACATTCTGTGTTCATTGATTGGAAGACTCATCTCTAATAAGTAA
>NW_007149924.1:0-719 GCF_000164805.1 Carlito syrichta | reverse complement strand
CCCGTTTACAACTCTCAAGAAGACCAGAATGTTGCTGGAGTCCTGAAATGACTGATTCATAATAGCGACAAACCAAATATCTCCGAAACATGAGACCAGCTCGAAGCCCTGATTCTTGTTCATCCAATAGCAAGACACACTAAGAATTTTTCGGATTGGAGACTACTGTATCACAGATTCCTTATTTTTCCTTAGCGAGGGGCCGGGTACTGTCCAGTGTATGAGGACTCCGTTTCCCCAGAATCCTGTATGGAAACCCTGATTCTTGTTTAGCCCATAGCAAGATGTCTTGTAGATATTGTGATGGAGGAACCGTTTAAAACAGCTTTCTTATTTCTCCATAGCAAGAGATCATGTAGATTCTGTATATGAAGTATGCCATTACCTATGTTGTAGCTTCTAAATCCTGATTCTTGTTTAGCCCACAGCAGATTGCCTGTTGATTTTTAGGACTGAAGACTGCTATAATCCCGATTCTTTTTTTCCTTGGCAAGGGGTCGTATATTTTCCTGTATATTAGGACTCTCATTACATAGATCCTGCTTCAAAACTATGATTCTTTTTTAGCCATTTCCAAGATGCTCTGTAGATTTTTGGGATTGAGGACTCGTGTAAACCAGATTCCTCATTCTTTCTTAGCAAGGTCAAGTAGTTGCCAGTATATAAGGACTCCATTTCTCCAGATTCATACTTAAAACATCCTGATTCGTATTTAGCCC
>NW_007149923.1:0-509 GCF_000164805.1 Carlito syrichta | reverse complement strand
CTGCAAAACCCTTGTACCCTATCAGAATAAAAAGAGAAACGGAAGGGGAAGGATTACAGGGTTCACCTTAAGACCAGAGTTACATCCAAATATGGCAAGAAGATTCTTTTAGTGCTGGAATCTGGCCTTAGTTTTTCTGAGGAACATAACGGACTTGGAATGCCTAACACCCGCTTGCAACTTTCAAGATAACCAGAATGTTGCTGGAGTCCTGACATGACCGATTCGCAATATCTGCATACTAAATTGCTCTGAAACATTTGGGGAACTCGAAGCCCTGTTCCTTTTTTGTCCCATAGAAGACACCCTGAGAATTTTATGGATATAGCACTCGTACAACAAAGATTCTTTATTCTTCCTTAGTTAGAGGCCGTGTAGGGTCCTGTATATGAGGATTCTCTTTCCCTAAATTCCTGTTTCGAAATCCTGATTCTTGTTTATTCCTTATAAGAGGCCATATAGATTTTTTGATAGAAAAACCCTGAAAACAGATTTCTTGTTGTTTCTTA
>NW_007149922.1:0-905 GCF_000164805.1 Carlito syrichta | reverse complement strand
CTAACACCCGCTTGCAACTTTCAAGATAACCAGAATGTTGCTGGAGTCCTGACATGACCGATTCGCAATATCTGCATACTAAATTGCTCTGAAACATTTGGGGAACTCGAAGCCCTGTTCCTTTTTTGTCCCATAGAAGACACCCTGAGAATTTTATGGATATAGCACTCGTACAACAAAGATTCTTTATTCTTCCCTTAGTTAGAGGCCGTGTAGGGTCCTGTATATGAGGATTCTCTTTCCCTAGATTCCTGTTTCGAAATCCTGATTCTTGTTTATTCCTTAGTAAGAGGCCATAGAGATTTTTTGATAGAAGAACCATGAAAAACAGATTTCTTGTTGTTTCTTAGCAAGAGGCCATGTAGTTTCCTTTATGTGAGGATTGCTATTACTCACATTCACGGCTCGAATCCCTGATTCTACTTTATCTGTCTGCAAGATGCCCTGTAGAGTTTCAGGACTGAGGACTCATATAACCCAGATTCCGTATTTTTAGAAACAGTCGTGCACTTTCCTGTATATGAGTACACCCTTTCTCAGATACATGCGTCGAAACCCTGATGCATGCTAGGACCTTAGGAAGACGTCGTGTAGTTTTTTGGGGATTGAGAACACATGTCACCCAGATTCCTTATTATTTCTTAGAAAATGTCTGTGCAGATACCTGTTTATGAGGATTTCATTTCTCTAGATTTTGCTTCAAAAACACAAATTCGTATTTAGCCCTTAGCAAGAATCACTGAAGTTTTTTTTGTGATTACAGACACGTGTAAACCAGATTCCTTATTCTTCCTTAGCAATAGACACTGCAGTTTTCTATGTATGAGGACACCCATTATCCAGATCCCTACTCCCAAAACCTGATTGGAAGTTATCTCTTAGCACAATGCTCTGTTGGTTTTTGG
>NW_007149921.1:0-5933 GCF_000164805.1 Carlito syrichta | reverse complement strand
AATTTATATCAGGATGTGTTGTGATCATTTGTGTCAGTTCAGGGAACAAAGAGTTGTGGCACTCCTGCAAAGTCAAAAACTTGCTCTGGGGATTCCTTGCCTGAAAAATGCCTCATGGGGCAAAATAAATTATTTGAGTTAAGGGCAAACACTTGTGTGCTACCTATTTCAGGACCTAATTGGAGACTGTTTTCTCATAATCTCAGGAGTCTAAATTTTGGTCAAAGATCAAAACATCAGAAAGAATCAGAAGGAATTAAAGGAGGATAAAGTCTCCATGAAGAGTAAAAATCTCATGTCCTATAACTTAAGTTTAAGGCACTTTTGATTGTTTCACTCCTGGAATTAATTGAGGCAAGCCCACAGTATTTAAGACTACACATTTCATTGTTTCAGGTATTAAAATAAGTGAAATGCCAAACAATGTTGCTGGATCAATTTTTATATAAGTACAAAGTTAACAGCTATCTCTCTATGGAATCTATGAGGAAAGAACACAGTCCTTTATGGAAGCATGCTTTGTATTCCAGGGACTGAAAGAGTTATGGCTATTTCATTGGGTGCACAAAAGGAATCACTTTTAACAAGAAAGTTAAAACGTAGTTTTGTGGGAGACCTGCTCCAGCCGGGTTCAGGGTACTCCAAAGGTGAAGACAGCATCAGCAATTGGGGGGAAGAAGAGAGAAAGAGAGAGAGAGAGAGAAAGAAAGAGACTGGACTCCGGTCTACTGCAGAAGTGATGTGTGTTATTGGAAATTACAATGGGTCTTTTATAAACAAAGTCAGATGTGCGAGGGACGTCCCCCACCCACCAGAAACCTTAATCCATGAAAACTTAATCAATGATTGCCTTTAAACCCTTTTCATATGATAATCTTAAAATCCCATACCAAAGGATAACCTAATCCATGACTGACATATTCTATAAACCTTTTTCATCCTAAGCTGATTGATTTATGCCAAGTTAAACAATTCTATAGAAGCTTAAGTATTTACTTTACAAATGAAAGTTGCCCATCCCAGAATGTTTGGAATGTGGCCCAGTCCAAAGTTCACAATGGGCTACCTGCAAGTAACCCAGCCACATTCTTTCAACAAAATGGCTGTCTTCTAAACCTGTATTCTGCAATTTACACCTCCAGTAAATCCTAAGATCATGACCCAGAAGCCTGTGACCAATACTAAGGCTCTTAGATATGACATGAGTTTGAATTATAAGTTGTGTGAAAGCCAAAACTGCAGTTTGTGGAAGAATGGGAGCAATGAGCTTCTAAAGTTAGCTTGCGTTCGTCCCAATCTCAGAGTTTCTATGTTTTGAGCTCACAGGAGCTTAATCTGGTTAGTGCTGAATAGAAAGGGGTAGGAAATGGGGTCAATATCTCCCAAACACATCCTAGTGGTCTCTGGGTCAAGGGCCCTTCCTGATCCCTAATGCTCAGTGGGCCTCTGTGGTCGGCTCCCAACATAGTTTTTCTCTTCCTGTCCCAGAGATGTGTTGTCCAGTAGTAATCATTTTATTTAATGTGTCAAATTTACTTACACACCTAATTTGATGTTAATATTTTATAGGCATCACATTATGTGTGTAACTGCACTCTAGATAAGAGTTTCAAAAACAAATGTTGGGAGATCTTTGAATCATAGAGAGACAAAAACTAACTAAACGGTATTTTCCTTCATTTGCTTCTGCCAGGTGGCAGATTGACCCATGCATTCAGTTGGCAGTATAACTTATTGAGTCTAACACCACACTTATTTTTAATTTATTCATGTATCTATTAATGTATTTGGAAGTAAGCACAACACTATTACAAAGGAAGAAGATTGCCAAATTGCATTTGAAGGAAGCTGAAATAAAACATAACATGTTTCCAGTGACATTAAAGAGAAAACATAAACATGCATGTTGGAGGTCTCCTGCAAAAATACGTAACAGAATGTGAGGTGATTATGTGTTAGTTAAGGAAACAAAGAGTGGTGGGACTCCAGAAAAGTCAAAAACTTGCTCTGAAATTCCATAGGCAGAAAAGTGCTTTGCCACACAATGGCATTCATTAGGTTTAAGGTGAAACACCTCCGTGCCAATACTTTTAGACTTAATTGGAGGCAGTTTCCTCATTTCCTCAGAAGGTTGGATATGGCACAAAGATCGAAAGTCTGCATAAATGAAGATATGCTCAATGCTCCATTAAGAGTTTATACTCATGCCCTTTAACTGTAGACTATTTCATTCTTGGCATTAATTTAGGCAAGCCTATAATATTTGAGACTACATATTGTGATGTTTCCAGGATTTAAATATGTGAAATCCAAAACAAAGTTTTAGGTCCATTTTGTAAAAATTCAAAGAGAATATCATTCTCCCCCATGGAAGCTATGAGGAGAGAGCACACTCCTTTATGGTAACATGGTTTGGAAATTACAATGGATCTACAGTATTATGATTATTTCACAGACTCACAAAAGAAAACACTCTTACAAAAAAAAGTTAAATGTTTCTTCTCTCTTCCTATGCCAGAGACATGTTTCCTAGTGGTAATCAATAAATTCATCAGAGAGTGGCAAAATTGCCTGCAAACATACATGGAAAAAAGGATGTTAGCAGATTCCACATTATCTGTGTAGCTTAATTCCAGGTAAGAGTTTGGCAAATCATATATCAGCATTTTTTTAAATCATAGCGATAAAAAAGTTAAAAATCAATTCTGGCTTCTTTTTTGCCATGGACAATGACGGATGGCATTACCCATTTAAACAGTTTGTAGTGTAACCGAGTGTAATGTCACACTATTTATGTATTTATTTATCCATTTATGTTTTTCGAAGTAAGTAAAACACTTTCACAAAGAATTATTCCCAAATTTACTTTGAAGAAATATTTAAGAAATCCTAAAATGTTCCCAGTGACATTAAAGAGAAAACAAAAACCTGCAAACCTGCATGTTGGAAGTCTCACGATAAAAGGCAGAATGTTATGTGATCATTTGTGTCATTTCAGGGAATGAAACATTGTGGGACTCCAGCAAAGTCAAAATCCTGCTCTTGAATTGCCTTTTCAGAAACATGCTTCAGTGGGCAACTTGGAACTTTTGGCCTAAGAATAAAGAACTGCAAGCAACCTACTTCTGGGATTAACTGGATGTTGTTTCTTCATTGCCTCAGAATGCTGAATCAAGGCCCAAGGTGGAAAAGTTAGCAGGTATGAAGATAGACTCAAGACTTTATGAAGAGTTGAGCCCATGCCTTTTACTACAACTGCAGCTTAAGACTCTACATTATTTCATTCCCACAATTAATTTAGACAAGCCTATGGTATTTGAGACTACACATTTCAATGTTTTAGAGATTTAAAATTTGAAACCCCACACAAATTTGCTCTTTGTACTTTTGCAAAACTGAGCTAGTTGCATTGTTTGGGGATTCCTATGTTTCAATTCCCCAAAAACCCAATAAGTAGCCATAAATACAATGGGCTTGCCTAAATAACTCCAGTAATGAAATTATCTAGATTCTGAAGCTGCAGTTACACAGTAAAGGGCATGAGTTTTCACTCTTCAAGGGAAAAAAATCTCCAATTAAGCCCAGAAGTTGGTAACACACAGGTGTTTCTCCTTGAGTCTAAAAATTTATATTGTCCAGTGAAGCACTTTTCTGACAAAGGAACACCAAAGCAGTTATTGACTTTGCTAGACTCCCACCACTCTTTGTTTCCTGATCTAACACAAATGATCACACCACATTCTGTCATGTGCTTCTCCAAGAGACTTCCAACATGCACATTTGAGTTTTCTCTTTATCGCCACAGAGAACATCTTAGATTTTCTTGCATCATTTTTTCAATGTCAGTTTGGTAATTTGTTTGGTGAAAGCGTTTTACATACTTTTAAATATATGAATACATAAATCAATAAATCAAAAAAGGGTGGAGTGTGTGACTCAGTTGGATATACTGCAAAATCTTTGAATAAGTAAATCTAGCTGCCACATCTCCACAGCAAAAAAAAGATATGTTAGATTCTTATTTTTTCCTTGCTGTTCTTTAAAAAAATCGTGATATCTGACATTCAAATTCTTACCCAGAAGTAAGTTACACAACTAATTTGAAAGACTTTAACAGGTTAGCTTCCACATAGGATGGTAGATGATTTTACCACTCTCTGATGAATGCATTGATTGTCACCTGGAAACATTTGTCTGGGACAAGAAGAGGGAAATTACGTTTTATCTTGTTTGATTCTAAAAGTCTTTCTTTTTGTGAACCCCATGAAATAAATATAATACTCTAGTTCCTAATACACAACCTTGTTTCCACAAGGGGCTATGTTCTCTCCGCTTAGTTTCCATAGGGAGAATGATGTTCTCTTTGTACTTTTACAGAATTGAACTAGCAACATTGTTTGAGGTTTTTCCATATTTCAATCTATGAAACATCACAATGTGTAGTCTCAAATACTATAGGTTTGCCTCAATTAAACCAGGAATAAAACAATATAGAACTTTAAGCTCTAGTTACAGTACATGGCATGAGTTCAAACTCTTCTTGTCGTTTGTCTAAATTTTCCCAGATCTTTGGAGAGTATCTTTAATAACATTGATTTGTTGACATAAAAACCACAAGCTTCTTCAAGGGCTACAATGAGTCCCCTTTGGATAGGAAAAGTAAATCTAGGCATCTATGATTTTGAAGGACAACTTCAGCCAAGGATTCCATCTGTTTGTGGAGGTGGTTCATGGCAATTTATAGATTCCACTGGTTACCATCAATTTCCTGGGCAAGGTTAGATAAAGCCAATTCTCTACTGGCCAGGGCGGCAGTGCCAATTACAACTGTCCCTGTTATACTTAGCCCGACTAAGGTAGGTAATATCAGTGGAACAGCATGTTTTGAATGAGCAATTGGAATGCCAGGGAGGGTGAGCAGAAGAGTTCCTGCAAGACCACAATAAGCATAAACTTAAGACAGTGCATGAACAGTAATATACAAGGTAGGCTGATTAATTACCCTTTTGGTAGTAGCATATTTTGTAAGGCCTGTAGAACCAGCTAACCAGGTCGGGCAGGGGTCATGTAGGCCATGGATTCAGCCATGGTTAGGGTGAGGGATAAGTTACAAATATCATAAAATAGAGAATCTGTTAGACTGAGACCTGGAGTTACAAGGCAGGAGAATTTACCAGTTACACTTCCCAGAATAATGTGAATTATTCCCTGAGTGAAGTTAGCTCTTTATATGATAGGAGTTTCAACTCTTAGGTCCACATATTAAGGGGGTTTTGGTTTTAAATAAAGACAGCAATCTGAGGCCAACTGAAGCATAGTAACATTAAGTAGAAGGCATATATTATTTAACATAGGAAAAAGACTAGAAGGTTGATGAACCAGGTTTGGAAGTGGTCATGGTAAACTTGGGAGCTGTTGAGATGAACCCGAGGTAGTGGGTTGGTTGGCAGAAGGCACAGGCTGAGATTATGGGTGGTAGCAAAATAAGGGATCCTTCAGCTCTGCAAATCTTTATATTTGTCTGTTTGTCTTACCCATCCCTATATATTTGACTATTGTTTTGTAGTCAAATGTTCACCGTCAGATAGTGAAGTAGGTGCCTGGTTACAAGAATTCACTGAGAGTCCTATACCCCAGGTTGCTTCCTTAGTTCAAGAATAATGGAGAGGATTAGTGATCTTTATGCATATAGGTAGTTCCAGGCTGGTAGTTGGCCAAAGAGTGATTTCAGAAGTTTCATTATGCCCCCCACTGTAGGTTCCAATAGTGACACAATTTCAGTCTGGACAAAATAATCCATTCTCCTGATTACAACCATAATCAGTGGGATTACTGGGGCAAAGGTAAAAATCTATGGTTTTTATGTAATTAGGAGTTATCCACTGAGTGCATGCTTTAGTACAATAGTAGCTGGGTGCCCTACTTGCCATAGG
>NW_007149920.1:0-850 GCF_000164805.1 Carlito syrichta | reverse complement strand
TAAGTAAATCTAGCTGCCACATCTCCACAGCAAAAAAAAAGATATGTTAGATTCTTATTTTTTTCTTGCTGTTCTTTAAAAAAATCGTAATATCTGACATTCAAATTCTTACCCAGAAGTAAGTTACACAACTAATTTGAAAGACTTTAACAGGTTAGCTTCCACATAGGATGGTAGATGATTTTACCACTCTCTGATGAATGCATTGATTGTCACCTGGAAACATTTGTCTGGGACAAGAAGAGGGAAATTACGTTTTATCTTGTTTGATTCTAAAAGTCTTTCTTTTTGTGAACCCCATGAAATAAATATAATACTCTAGTTCCTAATACACAACCTTGTTTCCACAAGGGGCTATGTTCTCTCCCCTTAGTTTCCATAGGGAGAATGATGTTCTCTTTGTACTTTTACAGAATTGAACTAGCAACATTGTTTGAGGTTTTTCCATATTTCAATCTATGAAACATCGCAATGTGTAGTCTCAAATACTATAGGTTTGCCTCAATTAAACCAGGAATAAAACAATGTAGAACTTTAAGCTCTAGTTACAGTACATGGCATGAGTTCAAACTCTTCTTGTCGTTTGTCTAAATTTTCCCAGATCTTTGGAGAGTATCTTTAATAACCATTGATTTGTTGACATAAAAACCACAAGCTTCTTCAAGGGCTACAATGAGTCCCCTTTGGATAGGAAAAGTAAATCTAGGCATCTATGATTTTGAAGGACAACTTCAGCCAAGGATTCCATCTGTTTGTGGAGGTGGTTCATGGCAATTTATAGATTCCACTGGTTACCATCAATTTCCTGGGCAAGGTTAGATAAAGCCAATTCTCTACTGGCCAGGGCGGC
>NW_007149919.1:0-633 GCF_000164805.1 Carlito syrichta | reverse complement strand
CCCATCCCCCCCATAGTTTCCCAACACTGTCAGTCATTTTCTTATAGTAGTGCATTGGATGATCAAGGTCCACTATATGAGTGAGAATACGTGATACTCAGATCTTTGCTTCTGTGAGAAGTTATTTAATATTATAGAGTCTAGCTCCATCCAGGTTGCTGCAAAATTCATGATTTTGTTCTTTTTAATGGCTGCATAGTATTTCATCGTCTATATGTACCACTTTTTTTTAATCCAGTACTCTTTTGATGGATAGCGTGGTTGGTTCCAGCTTCTTGCTATTGTGAAGAATGCTGCAAAAAACATATGCGTGCAGGTGTCTTTTTTATAGAGTGATTTGAGTCCTTCAGGGTATATTCCCAGTAGGGGGATTGCAGAGTCATATGGGAAGTTGATGTTTAGAGCTTTCAGGAATCGCCACACTGCTTTCCACAGAGGTTTCACTAGTTTACACTCCCACCAACAGTATAGAAGTGTTCCCTTTTCACCACACCCTCTCCAGAAGCTGTTATTTTTTGAGTTGTTAATAATTGCTATTCTGACTGGAGTTAGGTGGTATCTCAGAGTGGTTTTGATCTGCATCTCCCTGATGATTAATGAGGATGAGCATTTCTTCATGTGTCTGTTGGCTGG
>NW_007149918.1:0-698 GCF_000164805.1 Carlito syrichta | reverse complement strand
ATCTAAGCCTGATTTCCTGTTAGGGAAAACTATTTGTGTCTCAAAACCTGTCATGCCACTTAAGACAATGAACTGCACCGTTGCCATGACGACAGCCGGAGGCTGAAGCAGGTGGAGAGTCTCTGCACGTAAAAGAACGTTCTGCTTTACCAAAGGCAACATAACAAAACTATTATAGCAATTATAATGTTTAACCTGAGGTGAAACAACATTCTGAAAAACCAGTATACCAGGAAATAATACCAGGAAATGACAGCTAAAAAATCTTAAGAGGAAAAACAGTTTAGAAAGAAAAAGAGATTTTAAAGTAATTCTGCTGCACGTTTCTCATAAAATAGAATAAGTCCAATATTGAAAATCTTAGCTATCTTACAATACACTGGTTACCATTCATATGTACACACTTGATGTTATATCCTTGTCTCCGAGGCGAGCTTCTGAATAGGCCTTCATAGGCTTCAGCTGTATGATATCATATGTTGGCTCCCAACACTTGAGCCTGCGCGTTCGAGCCCCTCCTGGCAGTGACACCTCATCTCTACAATAAATCAAAAGAAATCAGCCGGGCATGGTAGCACATGCGTGAAATTTGGCTACCTGGAAGGCTGAGACTGAAGGATCACCGGAGCCCAGCATGCGAGGCTTCAGTGGCCGGGCGCGGCCACTCACTGCAGTCTGGGCGACTGAGTGAAACTCCA
>NW_007149917.1:0-3749 GCF_000164805.1 Carlito syrichta | reverse complement strand
TTGGCAGAGCACTGTACAGACGTGCTTGAAGCCTAAGGAATGCTCAGTAGTCAAGGACCCTCCCATTATGATGTCAAAGTTCTGAGGCTGATGTGATGAATGACAATTTGAAATGCTTGTTTCCCTGACTTTTCTTACCTCTTTTAATGTAAAAATTAGCCTTTTTGTCAATCTACAGATTCAATGAAATAACCATTAAGTTAATATCATTCTTCTCAGACCTGGAAATTACAATAAAGAATTAATGAGAAAGCATAAACGGTCATGAATAGCCAAAAGAACCTTATCAAAAGAAGAAAAGCAGGACCTATCGCAGTTCCAGACTTCAAACTTTACTATATGTTTACAATAATCAACACAGCCTGGTATAGGTACAAGAATAGTTACCTAGGCCAATGGATCAGGACCGAGAATGAAATCCTCTAATTCTCAACCAACTCATATTTGAAAAAAACCTCCAAGACGCACTGGGTAAAATTTAGAACATATTCAGTAAATGGTGCTGTGAAAATGCTGATAACATGCACAAAACTGAAACAGGATCCCTATCTATCACCACAAACATTTACTCTAAATAGATCAAAGACCTAAACGTAAAACACCAAATTAGAATAATCTTAGAAAACGCAGGAGACACCATTTGGGAAACTGGAACCAAAACTAATTCCTATTCAGAGCTCTAAATACCCATACTTTAAGAAGTAACTTAGACAAGTGGGATTTCATTAAATTAATATACTTCTGCAAAGCAAAAGATACCTCATAATGGGAGGGACCTTGACTACAATAAAATTGACCTCATCTCTACAATAAATCCAAAAATCCAAGGTGATCATAATAAGAAAAGAGTACATCGTGGGCAATCCCCTCAGGTCCCCTTCCAGTTTGGTAGTTTCTCAGTCCTCTCAATGGAGATTTGCAAAGCAGTAAGTATTTTGGCTCCTCATTAGTATAAATCATTAGTATAAAATTTAGATAATTGAAAATTCTGGAAATTTAACGATGATCTTAGCTAAAGCGGTGTTCAAATCCTGTTAGAAAAAGGGCTCAGCCTGCAATCCCTTGCCTTTGGGAGGACGAGGTGAGTGGATTGCCTGAGTCCGCGGGTTTGAGACCCGCCTGGGCAGTGAGACCTCATCTCTAAAATAAATCAAAAAATCAGCCAGGTGTGATAGCGAATGCCTGTAATTCCGGCTACTTGGAAGGCTGAGGTGGAAGGATCATTAGAGCCCAGCAGGTCAAGGCTGCGGTGGCTGTGAGCGGCCACTGCACTCCCGTATGGGCGACCGAGTGAGACTCCAACTCAAAAATAGAAACAAAAAGAAAAGGAAAGAGAAAAAGGGCTCAAAGGATGTTACATACTACTGAAAACATCCAAAAGTTTCTAAATTAAAGAAATTGCTAAAATAGTATGTGGTTGTGCTATAACCAAGCTCCAAAAGCATTCGGTGACCATAATAATAAAAGACTACCTCTTGAGCAAATCCCTCAGGCCCCCCCACAGTGTGGAATTTCTCTGTCCTCTCAATAAATACTGTTTTACAAAAAAAAAACCAAAAAAGACTGCCTCATTTAGTGGATTCTTGAATGGTCACTTATCCCTCGAGAAGTTTTTGGGACAGTTGTGAAGACATGGGTTTTCTTCACTCATTGGGGAATGAAATACACCATGTCTACCTCCTTTGGCAGAGCACTGAACACCAGCACTTGAAGCCTAAGGATTGTTCAGTAGTCAAGGTCCCTTCCGGTATGGTGTCAAAGTTCTGAGACTGATGTTATAAATGACAATTTGACATGCTTGTTTCCCTGACTTTCCTTACCTCTTTAATGTAAAAATTAGCCTTTAGGGAAGCTGCAGATTCAATGAAATAACCATTAAGTGAACATCATTCTTCTCAGACCTAGAAATAGCAATTAAGGATTCATATGAGCCAGGCGCAGTGGCTCAGCCTGTAATCCCGCACCTTTGGGAGGCTGAGGTGAGTGGATTGCCTGAGCCCACGGGTTGGAGACCCGCCTGGGCAGCGAGACCTCATTTCTAAAATATATGAAAAAATCAGTAGGGCAAGCTAATGCATGCCTGTGAATCAAGCTACAAGGAAGGCTGAGGCGGAAGGATGGCCGGAACCAAGCAGGTCGACGTGGCGGTGGCTGTGAGTAGTTACTGCACTCCAGACTGGGGGACAGAATGAGACTCCAACTCAAAAAAAAAAAAAGAATTCCTATGAAACCATAAACAATCAAGAATAGCCAAAAGAATCTTATCAATAGAAACAAAGCAGGAGATATCACTGTTCCAGACTTCAAACTTTACTATATGTTTACAGTAATCAACACAGCCTGGTATTGGTACAAGAATAGGTCCATAGGCCAATGGATCAGGACAGAGAATGAAATACTCAAATTCTCAACCAACCCATCTTGGAAAAAAACTCCAGGATCCACTGGGTAATGGAGTACATATTCAGTATAGGTGCTGGGAAAAGACTGAACACATGCACAAGGTTGAAACATGATCCCTAACTATCACCATACAAATTAAATCTAAATGGATGAATGACCTAAACGTAAAACACCAAATTATAATAATCTTAGAAAACACAGGAGAAACAATTATGGAAACTGGAAATGGAAGCTAATTCCTCTTCAGAGCCCTAAATATCCATGATGTAATGAGTAAGTTAGACAAGTTGGATCTCATCAAATTAATATACCTCTGCAAAACATAAGAAACCATCAGAAGAGCAGGGATACAGCCAATAGAATGGGAAAAAGGATTTTCCAAATATATGTCTACAAAAAAGCATAACATCTAGGATCTACAAGAAACTCAAACACTCAGAATAATCACACAAATATTCCTTTAGAAAAGTGTGCAAAATACGTGATTGGACACTTTCATAGAAGAGATATGGGCAGCCAGTAGACACATGAAAATTGCTCAGCCTCACTCATCATCAAAGAAATGCAAATGAGACCACTTTGAAATACCACATACACCCTGTAAGACTGGCCATCATTAATTTAAAAAAGCAATAACAGAGACTGGTAAGGATTTGGGGAAATATACGTGCTTATACACTGCTTGTGGAGTGAAAAGTAGACCAACACCTTTGGAAAAGGGTGTGGTGGTTTCTAAAGGAACAAGATATTGACCTACCATATGACTCTGTAATTCCCCTGTAGAGAAAATACCTCGAGGAACTCAAATTATTTTACCGAAAAGATACCTGCACAAGTATATTTCTTGCAGTTGTAATCACAATTCCAAAAAACATGGTACCAACCATGTTGCCCATCAAACCTGGAATCGATAAAATAAATTTGGTTATACACAATGGAATATTATGCAGCCATAAAAAAGGACAGATAGAAGGATTTTGCAGAACGTTTGATGAATATGAGTTAGGTCATTTTCAGTGACTTATCACAGAAACAAAGAAGAGAGTTCCATATGTTCTCATTCATGAGCTGATCTTGATCACTTAGAGTGCTGTAATAAATTGATGGGTTGTCCTGAAAACTGTTAGGGAGAGGCGTGAGAATGACATTGGAGGGATACTGCTAAGGAAGTGCAGGGTATACCTCATCAACCAGGGACCCGGCAAAATGAATGTTTGTATATCTAACTCTGAATTGTACCACAGATTTTTTTAAAATTAAAATAAATAAAGAAAAAATAAATGAAAGCTGTTAAACATGCATCTGACTTTACTTTTTTATCCTTTTTTTTTGAACTTTTAAAATGG
>NW_007149916.1:0-842 GCF_000164805.1 Carlito syrichta | reverse complement strand
AATGATAAAAGGTTAAAAAAAAATCTTTGTGGAAGTTTTACTGTAATTCAGTTATAAAGTTATTATGATGCTTGTACATGTGGCAAGTACATGTGGCTTGTTGTTAAGGTGTTTTTGTTCTATACCCTGCAGTCAGTCTCCCATTTGTAAGCACATCTTTTTGAGGTTTCTGCCAACCTTTTGGCAACAAAGCAGTGCAATTTCAAATGAGCTAATTGGTTTAATTGTTGATGAAGTTTGAAGCAGTTCCTTCACCCTGTTAGCTGCACCATCACAACATAAGAGTCTCAGCATGTGAAGTTACTCATCTCCATAAACCTATCTGTAGCTCTCAGTTTAGATCTCTTGTATACCAGAATTGTGCACAGAAAACATATCGTGAAAGATGAATATTCTCACTTGCAAAAGAACCCCTTAAATAATTTTTAAAAAATAAAATAATATTTTATAAAAAATTTAAGAAACACAATTGCTTTGACTTTAAGCTAGAAAAGCCATGTAATTTATTATACACACATATAGCCATGTATGTTTCTTAATGTTCTAAGGGCAAAAAGTAACAATGTTAAAGAAGTACAGTTACTTCTTTAGATTTTAGCCACTATTAACTTGCATTTTTATTATTGTTAAATATATATTAAATATTATTTTTAAAAATAATATAAAGTAATTAAAATACACTTGCAGATTGTTTAACTAAATGAATATAGTTTATGACCACTCACATATTAATTAGAAACTTGAAATGTAAGAGACTTCTATCTTTTAAATATATCTCCCAATGATTAATGATATATTATTATAAGCTGCTATTTTTCATTCATTCAAAATCTTCATCAAAA
>NW_007149915.1:0-1084 GCF_000164805.1 Carlito syrichta | reverse complement strand
GATGGATGTTCAGTGACTGTCCTTCCTGTTTGTTGGTGTCACTTTGTCCTCATTTACAGGCCCTACTCTGTGATTGATGCTCCAGTAACTAGCACTCATCTTTAATAAGTGCTACAGTGACTGGCGTGCTCTGTAATGGGTAACCCAGTGACTGCCTTCCACTTTTTTGGATGCTCAGTGACTGACCTTCTCTATGATTGGTACTTCAGTGACTTGCTGTCCTCTGTGATAAATTTCTAGTGCCTGGATCTCCTCTGATATAGATGACCTAGTGACTGAGTCTCCTCTACAATGGGTGCCCCAGAGATTGTCCTCCCCTGTGATCAGTGATTCAGTAATTGGACCTCTACCATAATTGTTGTCCCAGTGATAAGCCATCCTCTTTGATGTGTACTTCAGTGACTGACCTTGCTCTGTGAAAAATACCTCAGTGATTAGTCCTCCTCTGAGATGAGTGCCCCAGTGAGTAACTCTCTGGTATTGCTTCCCCAGTAACTGGGTCTCATACATAATGAATGCCCCAGTGACTAGCTTCTATTATAGGTGCCCCAATAAATGGGTCTCCATTGTGATAGGTATCCCAAACTGGACCTCATCCATGATGGGCAACCTAGTTTCTAACCCTCCTCTGTGATGGATTTCCCAGTAACTGGGCTTCCTTATTAATGGGTGCCCAATGACTTCTACCCTTTTTTTTGTGTACTTCAGCCACTGGATCTCCTTTCTGATTGGTGTCCCTGTGAATGGAACTACTCATAGTGGTTGCCCTCATGACTAGCCCTACTCTATAATGGTTTTCCCACTTAATGGGTTTGCTCAATAATGGGTGACTTAGAGATTAGCCCTCCTTTGTGATGGGTGTCCCTGTGACTAGGCCTAATAAATGATGGGTGCCTCAATGACTGGACCTACTCTTTAATCAGAGTCCCAGTGACTGGCCTTTCTTCATGATTGGTGCTCCAAGGAATGAGACTCCTCTATGACGGGAGTCACAGTGACAAACCCACTCCCTTGATGGGTCTTCCCATGACTAGTCCTCCTCTGTGATGAATGCCCTAGTGACTGACCTTCCTTTGTGATGAGT
>NW_007149914.1:0-4087 GCF_000164805.1 Carlito syrichta | reverse complement strand
CCCTGTGATTGGCCCTCCCTTGTGGTGTGTGTCCCAGTGATTGGTCCTCCTTCATAATAGGTCTTCCTTTGACAGAGTCACCTCTGTGGTTGGTGCCTCAGTGACTGATATTCTCCAAATTGGGGGCCCCAGTGACTAACCCTCTTATTTGATGTGTGTCCCAGAAATTAGGCATCCTCTATAATTGATCTGGCAGTGACTACTGCTACTTTGTGATGGGAGTCCCAGTCATTGGATCTCCTCTGTGATTGGTGCCCCAGGGCCTGGATCTCCCTTGTTAAAATTGTTCCAGTGACTGGACTATTGTGTGATGGGTGGTCCATTGAATTGCACTCTTTTATGATAGGTCACCCAGTAAATTGATTCTTTCTGCATTAGATGTCCTAGTGATTGTCCCTTTTCTGTGATGGTTGCCCTAGTGATCATCTTTCTGCGATGGCTGACCCAATTATAACCCTCATCTGTAGTGAATGTCCCAGGGACAGGTCCTCTTCTGCAATGGGAATCTCAGTAACTAATCTCCCTTTATCACAGATGCCCCAGTGACTAACTCAACTCTGTGATGGTTGTCCCTGTAACTGATTCTCCTCCAAAATGGGTACCACAGTGTCGTGTCTTATTCTGTGATGGGTGCCTTTGTGACTTATCCTCCTCTGTCATGGGAGACCACGTGAATGGTCCTCCTCTATTTTGATTTTTCCAGCGACTGCCCATTCTCTGTGCTGTGTGACCAGTTACTAGCCCTCCTCTGTTTTCAGTGCCTCAGTGACTGATGCTCTTCTATGATGACTGTCACAGTGACTGGCCCTTCTGTGTGATGGGTGTCTCAGTGACTGACCCTACTCTGTGTTTGTTGACTCACTGATTGCCTCTCTTTTGTATTGGGAGGTTTAGAGCCTGGCTCTTCTTTGTAATCAATACCTCAATGACAGACCCTTCTGTATTATGGATGTGTCAGTGCTTTGTCCTTCTCTGTTTTATGCTGTTACTGACCAGAGTGTGAGAAATAAAATGCCAACACACAGAGAATCCAATATTTTGAGTTCTTTTAATTAGCTGGTGAACAAGAGTGGGTTAATTCCATTAAAATATCTCGGCTCCCAGCAAAACAAGCAGGGAGCTATTCAATGCAAAAACCATAGCTTTTCCATTTACAGTTTACATTTCAGGAAGGGGTCAGAGTCAGGGATGAAATAATTTGCAGCTTACTTTGTTTGGTCAGCCAACTATTGTTTGCTTCACAGGATGTAGGGGGTAGGGGATTTCCAAGAAAGGGGAGAGTTACATTTCAGGGGCTAAGTGCAGTTCTGGTTACATGTGATCTGGTTATATGTAAGGAGGGAAAGCTGCATTTGGAGAGCAGGCAGGCAATCAAAATGAAAGATTTTAAAAGAATTGAGTTACTTATGTTAAACAAGGCTTTACAGGTTATTGCATGTTATACAACCATATAGGTTTTACAGACATTTCAGTGTGCCCAGCAAATAATCCTCCTCTGTTATGAGTGTGCCTGTGATGGGCTCCTCTCTGTGAGGGGTGCCTCAGAGACTGTCCCTCCTCTGCATTTCCTGTTTGATTGAATGATCTTCTGTGATCGATGCTGCAGTGACTGGCCCTCATCTCTGATGGGTACACAAATTTCTAGGCTCTCTGTAATGGGTGCCCCAGAGACTGGCCCTCCACTCTAATGACTGCCTCTGTGACTAGGCTTCCTCTGTGGCCAGTACTTTAGTGGCTAGAACTCTTCATTGATATGTGCCCCAGTGACTGGTCCTCTTTTTGGATGAGTGCTCCAGTGACTGGCCCTACTCTGTGATGGGTGCCTCATGGACTGGGTCTCCTGTTGTGTGCCAGGTGACAAGACATTATTATGGGTGCCCCTGTGACTGCAACTCATTCTAATGGCAGTTCCAGTGACTGGCCTCCTTTGTGATGGATATCTTGATGACTGGCCCTTCTCTGTGATAGGCGGCATGGTCACTGTGTATCACGTGGTTGGTTACCCAGTGACTAGCTCTCATCTATAATGGATACACTATATGGTGGGTGACTCAGAGACTGGCTTTCATCTGTGATCAGTGCCCAGTGATTGACACTCCTAATGAGTACCCCAGTGACTGTCCCTCTTCTGTGATAGGTACCTCAGTATGTGGGTCTCCCAGTGGCATGTTCCTTGGTGAAAAGCTCTCCTAAATTTGAGTGTCCCAGCGATTATGTCTCCTTGATGATGCATGGCCCAATGACTAGCTCTCCTCTATAATTTGTACCCTTGTGACTAGGCTTTCTCTGTGATGGGTGTCCCAGTAACTGGGTCTCCTTTTTTGGATACCCTAGTTATATGCCCTTATTTTGATGCCTGGCCCTCCTTAATGATTTGTTCCCAGTGACTGGCCTTCCTTTGTGATGGTTGTCCAAGTGACTGACCCTTCTCCATAATGGTTTACCCAATGACTGGCCTTTCCCTGTTATTGATGCCATAGTGTCAAATCCTTCCCTGTCTGTGTGTCTCTGTGGCTAGCTTTTCTATGTTAGGGGTGCCCTCTGACAGACTTTTCTTTGTTATGAGTGCCCCAGTGACTGCTCCTCTTCTGTGAAGGGTGCTACAGTGACTGGCCCTCCTGTGTATTTGGTGCACCAGTAACTGGCCTTCTGCGATACCTGTTCCATGGCTAAGGTCTCCTTTTTGATGGGTGTCTCTGTGACTTTATTTCCTCTATTATGGATGTCTCAGTGATCAGGCCTCCTCTGTGATTGGGGCCCAGTGACTAACTCTCCTCTGTGATGGATGTTCAGTGACTGTCCTTCCTTGTTTGTTTGGTGTCACTTTGTCCTCATTTACAGGCCCTACTCTGTGATTGATGCTCCAGTAACTAGCACTCATCTTTAATAAGTGCTACAGTGACTGGCCTGCTCTGTAATGGGTAACCCAGTGACTGCCTTCCACTTTTTTGGATGCTCAGTGACTGACCTTCTCTATGATTGGTACTTCAGTGACTTGCTGTCCTCTGTGATAAATGTTCTAGTGCCTGGATCTCCTCTGATATAGATGACCTAGTGACTGAGTCTCCTCTACAATGGGTGCCCCAGAGATTGTCCTCTCCTGTCATCAGTGATTCAGTAATTGGACCTCTACCATAATTGTTGTCCCAGTGATAAGCCATCCTCTTTGATGTGTACTTCAGTGACTGACCTTGCTCTGTGAAAAATACCTCAGTGATTAGTAATCCTCTGAGATGGGTGCCCCAGTGACTAACTCTCTGGTATTGCTTCCCCAGTAACTGGGTCTCCTACATAATGAATGCCCCAGTGACTAGCTTCTATTATAGGTGCCCCAATAACTGGGTCTCCATTGTGATTGGTATCCCAAACTAGACCTCATCCATGTTGGGCAACCTAGTTTCTAACCCTCCTCTGTGATGGATTTCCCAGTAACTGGGCTTCCTTATTAATGGGTGCCCAATGACTTCTACCCTTTTTTGTGTACTCCAGCCACTGGACCTCCTTTCTGATTGGTGTCCCTGTGAATGGAACTACTCATTGTGGTTGCCCTCATGACTAGCCCTACTCTATAATGGTTTTCCCACTTAATGGGTTTGCTCAATAATGGGTGACTTAGAGATTAGCCCTCCTTTGTGATGGGTGTCCCTGTGACTAGGCCTAATAAATGATGGGTGCCTCAAAGACTGGACCTACTCTTTAATCAGAGTCCCAGTGACTGGCCTTTCTTCATGATTGGTGCTCCAAGGAATGAGACTCCTCTATGATGGGAGTCACAGTGACAAACCCACTCCCTTGATGGGTCTTCCCATGACTAGTCCTCCTCTGTGATGAATGCCCTAGTTACTGACCTTCCTTTGTGATGAGTTACCCAGTGACTCACTCTCTTTTGTGATGGATGTCCCATGACTGGCTTGCGTCACCTCCACATATGTGGGTTAGTCACTGTGGGAAAGATAACAGAGGAAGGCCGGTCATTGAGGCATCCATTATGAATGACAACCAGTCACTTGGACAACAATCACAGAGGTGAAGGCCAGTCACTGGGGGTACCAACCACTGAAGAGGGCCTATCACTTGTACACTTGCC
>NW_007149913.1:0-808 GCF_000164805.1 Carlito syrichta | reverse complement strand
TGACAGTCACTGGGGAACAAATCACCAAGGAGTTACTGGCACTGGACACCCATAATGAAAGAAGCTAGTCATTGAGCCACCCGTATATAGAAGAATCAGTCACTATGGGCAGCAATCACAGAGGGATGCTAGCCACTTAAGCATCCATCACCAAAGAGATTTAGTCACAAGGCATTTTTCACAGAGGAGGGTCAGTCTTTGTTGTACAATCAGAGAAGACGGCCAGTCACTGGACTTGTATTACACATGAGACCCTGTCACTGTGGAATCTTTCACAGAAGACATCCAGTAACTGGTACACGCATTACAGAGGAGAGCTGTTCCCTAGGGCACCTATCAGAGAATAGGGCTAGTCACAGGGAAACAAATTATGAGGACTCAGTTACTGAACACACATCAAAGATGAAGCATAGTCACATGGGAATCCAATTTGGAATAGAGTCACTCACCGGAGCTCTAATCACAGAGAAAGATCAGTCAAAGGAGCACCAATTAACGAAGAAGCCTAGTCATTGGAAAACCCAGAATGGAGGGAGTCCAGAAAATTCGGCATCCATCACAAAGGAGGGTTAATCACCAGGGCACCCATTTTAGAGGTGGGCTAGTTACTAGGAAACCCATCACAGAAGAAGGCTAGTCACTGTGGCACCCATTCCAGTTGAGGGTCATTCAATGGGTCACCCATTAGGAGGAAGACCAGTCACTGGGGAAATGATCACAAAGAAGTGCAAATCACAGAGGCACCTCCCATAGGGAGTGGCAAGTCACTGAGGTATGCATTACAGACTAGGGCCAGTCATAGGTGCAC
>NW_007149912.1:0-814 GCF_000164805.1 Carlito syrichta | reverse complement strand
CAGAATTGAAGAGGGGGAGGGAAAGGGTAAAGGGAGAAAAATTTCAGAAATGAAGAAAAACCAAAAGAAGAGTATGGGTCTCTCTCTGACGCCTGGGAGAGCAGACACTGAGAAAATTGACTTTGGAATACAAACAATGAAAAGTCCCCAGAATGAAGGGTCTCAAAATGCAAATGTAGATATCAAAACAATAATGGAGAGACTAAAAAGAATTGAGGAGACACAAGAAGAAACTAGGAAGGAGCTGATATCTGAGATAACAGTAATAAAGAATACTGTGAATGAAATAAATAACAAATTGATAAGCATGGAAAGCAGAATTACCCAAGCAGAAGAAAGAATCTCAGAGCTTGAGGACCAAAATATAGAAATAACCCAAACTCTTAAAAACACAGAAAATAAGCTAAAAAAGACAGAACAAAACCTTCAAGAGATGAGTGACTACCTCAAGAGGCCTAACCTAAGAATAATCGGACTCCCTGAGGCAGAAAGAGAAACAGAGACCACATTGGAACAAACTTTCCACGAGGTCATTCAAGAAAATTTCCCTTATCTAATCAGTGATACAAAAATTCAAACACAAGAGATTCAGAGAACCCCCGCAAGACAACAAATGAGAAGACCAACTCCTAGACACATAATAATTCGCCTAAATAAAGTAGGCACAAAAGAAAAAATCCTAAAGGCAGCAAGAGAAAAAGGCCAGATCACCCACCATGGAAGACCAATCAGAATAGCAGCAGATTTATCTGCAGAAACCCTGCAGGCTAGGAGAGCTTGGAGCCCTATCTTCAAAGTCCTAAATGATAAACAA
>NW_007149911.1:0-794 GCF_000164805.1 Carlito syrichta | reverse complement strand
TGATAATAAACAAATAAATCTGGGTTATGGGAGGCCTCAGTCCATGAATTCTGCAGTGCTCCATTATAAGCGCTTTCCGAAATATGGGCTTCTAGTTCTCCAAATTCTTCAAAGCAACTTGCCACTAGGAAAGGACCAGTGTCATTATAGATTCCCCGCCACCTTCTGGTCTTCTTGATTGTTATAACCAAGAAACGGTCTCTGAAATTCAGTTGGTTTTCTCGGGAAAACTAAACCAGATTCCAGGACTGAATGAATCATCTCGCCATATTTGTGTGTAACTATTCTCTTAAGATTTACTCTGTAATCCTAAAACTTCCGTTTGTGCATCTATTTGATAAGGGCTGGGTGTTTTGAGGCTGTTAAGCATGTCGTACTTATTTTCAAAGGTAAACAAGTATCACAGATTCCACGTTCCTGGGAAAAAGCTGGGAATTTGTCTATTTGCATACAGAATTTTGGAATCCAGATCGCCAGGGAAAATCAGGGCATCTTTCTGAGAATGAGAAGAGAATCCGGGTTCAGGGAATCCTCAATCATCAAAATTTGTATGTCCTCTTGATAAGTTAATGAGGAATCTGGGCTTGTTGGTCCCTATATTTTTCAGAACTACTTGCTGCGTGGATACCTAAAATCTGTAATTACAGATCCAAGAAGATTCCGGTCTTCTTGATAGTTGTAATCAAGCATCTGGACGTAAAATTCAGTTTGTTTCTTATGAACATCTTAGGCCATAATCCGAGTTCCCCAGGAATCTTTCGGCAATTTGTGATAAAAACCCTCGCTTCCTGTGA
>NW_007149910.1:0-776 GCF_000164805.1 Carlito syrichta | reverse complement strand
ATTCCAAGGTTCATCTTGAGACCAAGAGTTACATCGAAATATGGCGAGATGATCCCTTTTGTGCTTGAATCTGGCCTTAGTTGTCCCGAGGAACCTAACGGTCTTGTAGTGCCAGATAACCTTTTAGAACTATCAAGAGGACCCGAATGTTGCTGGAGTCCTGAATTGATTGATTCCTGGTATCCACATGCTAAATAGTTCCAAAACATGAGGGGAGTTTGAAGCCCTGATTCTTGTTTGTCCAGTAGCAAGACGTCCTGAGAATTTTTTTGGATTGAGGACTCGTGTAACACAGATTCCGTATTCTTCCTTCACTAGAGGCCATGTAGTGTCCTGTATATGAGGACTCCCTTTCCCCAGATTGTAGTTTTGTAACCCTGATTCTTGTTTAGCCCTTAGCAAGACTCCATGTAGATTTTGTGATTGTGGAACCGTGTAAAAAAGATTCCTTATTTTTACTGAGCAAGAGCCCTCGAAGTTTCCTGTTAGGAGGAGTATTACCCACATTCCTGCTTCTAATCCCTCATTCTTGTTTAGCCCTTAGCAAGAGGCCCTGTATTTCTTTTGGGATACAGAACACGTGTAACCCAGATTCCATATTCTTTCTTAGCAATAGGCAGTCCAGTTTCCTGTATTTGAGGACTCACACTACCCAGATTCCTACATTAAAAACCGGTTTCATGGTTACCCCATAGTAAGACGCCCTGTGGATTTTTGTGCTGAGGACTCATGGTAACAAAATTCCTTTATCTTTTTTAGCAAGACGCTGTGTAGTT
>NW_007149909.1:0-771 GCF_000164805.1 Carlito syrichta | reverse complement strand
TATATATATATACACATATATATTTGCATTCAACTTTGCAGTTTTGTTACATGGTTATATAATGTAGTGGTGAAGTCTTGACTTTCAGTGCATTCAACACCCATATAGTGGACCAAATAGGTAACTTTTCAACTCCCATCCCCCTCCCACTACCTCTCCTTTGGGGGTTCTTAGTGTCTAGTATTCCTCTTTGTATGTCCATTTACACCCATTGATTAGTTCCCACTTATGAGTGAAAACATGCAGCATTTGATTTTCTGTTTCTGAATTATTTCACTTAGGACAAAGGTCTCCAACTTCATTCATTCTGCTGAAAAAGACATTATTACTTTCTTTATTATGGTTGCATAATATTACATGGTGCATATGTACCACATTTTATTTGTCCAATCATCCACTGGACATTTAGCTTGTTTTCATGACTGCTGTTGTGAATAGTGCTGCAATAAACATACAAGTGCAAGTATCTTTTTGGCATAATAATTTAATTTTCTTTGGGTAGATACAAGTAGTGGGACTGCTGAATTGATTGGCAGTTCTATTTTTAGTTCTTTAAAGAATCTTCATGCTGTTTTCTGTAAAGCTTGTACTAATTTATGTTTTCATCAATAATGTACAAGTATTCCTCTTTCTCCATATCCTTGCTATCATCTGGGTTTTTGTTTGTTTGTTTGTTGCTGTTGTTTTTTTGATTTCGTAAGGTATTTCATGGTGGTTTTAATTTACATTTCCATGTTGATTAGTGATGTTGAGTATTCTTAAAAATATGAT
>NW_007149908.1:0-996 GCF_000164805.1 Carlito syrichta | reverse complement strand
GGTTCTTAGTGTCTAGTATTCCTCTTTGTATGTCCATTTACACCCATTGATTAGTTCCCACTTATGAGTGAAAACATGCAGCATTTGATTTTCTGTTTCTGAATTATTTCACTTAGGACAAAGGTCTCCAACTTCATTCATTCTGCTGAAAAAGACATTATTACTTTCTTTATTATGGTTGCATAATATTACATGGTGCATATGTACCACATTTTATTTGTCCAATCATCCACTGGACATTTAGCTTGTTTTCATGACTGCTGTTGTGAATAGTGCTGCAATAAACATACAAGTGCAAGTATCTTTTTGGCATAATAATTTAATTTTCTTTGGGTAGATACAAGTAGTGGGACTGCTGAATTGATTGGCAGTTCTATTTTTAGTTCTTTAAAGAATCTTCATGCTGTTTTCCGTAAAGCTTGTACTAATTTATGTTTTCATCAATAATGTACAAGTATTCCTCTTTCTCCATATCCTTGCTATCATCTGGGTTTTTGTTTGTTTGTTTGTTGCTGTTGTTTTTTTGATTTCGTAAGGTATTTCATGGTGGTTTTAATTTACATTTCCATGTTGATTAGTGATGTTGAGTATTCTTAAAATATGATAGTTAGTTTAGAGAAAAAATAAAATACCTAGAAATGCATTTAATAAAAATGATAAAAGATCTCTACAGGGAGAACTACAAAGCACTAATGAAATAAATCATAGGAGACACAAACACATGGAAAAACATCCCGTGGGTTGGAAAAATGGCCACACTGCCCAATCCTAAAATTAGCAACTAAAGAGGAACCCTAGCAGCCAAACTAAACCTAAGCAAAAACTGACAAAACTGAAGCTATCACATGACCTGACTTTTGTTTTTGGTGAAATTGCTTTTGAGGACTTAGTCATGAATTCATTGCCTAAGTCAATGGCCAGAAAAAATATTTCTTAGCTTTCTTCTAGCATTTTTATAGTTTGAGGTCTTACATTTAAGTCATTAATCGATTTTGA
>NW_007149907.1:0-1298 GCF_000164805.1 Carlito syrichta | reverse complement strand
AGAAATAAGAAACCTGTTCTACACGGTTCCTCTGTCAGATTATCTACATGACATCTTGCTAATGGCAAAGCAAGAATCAGGGTTTCCAAACAGGACATTACACGGACCCTCGCTAAGGAATAGTAAGGAATCTGTGATACACTAGTCCACAATTCGAAAAATTCACAAGGTGTCTTGCTGTGGTATAAACAAGAATCAAGGCTTCGAGTTCGTCTCATGTTTCAGAGATATTTGGCTTGTGGGTATTATGAATCAGTCATTTCAGGACTCCAGCAACATTCTGGTCCTCTTGAGAGTTGTAATCAGGTATCTGATAGTACAAGTCCCTTAGGTTCCTCGGGCCAATTAATGTCAGATTCCTGGAAAAAAAGTATCATCTTGCCGTATTTGGATGTAACTTTGGTCTTAACATGAACTTGGTAATCTTTAAATTTCCGTTTGTACTTTATTTGGAGAGGGGCTGTGGGTTTTGCAGTTGCCAAATATTTAGTACGAATTATTTAAATGTAACCAGGATCCATGGAATCCATGTCCCTAGGAAATATCTGGGCATCGGCATTTTAAAAACAGAGTTGGAATCCACATGGACAGGAAAATTAGGGCATCTTGCTGAGAACTTATAGAGAATCCGGTCTTGGAGTTCTCAATCGCCTAAATCTATAAGGTCTCTTGATAATTAATCAGCATTCTGGGCTACTATGTTGTCGCATTTAGGTGTGTCTTTTGAAAAGGGACCAGGAATCTTGGGTTCCAATTCTCATGGTATCCAAGCAACTGGAATTCTAAGTCAGCAGAAAATATCTTGGCATCTTACTGAGAATGAAGCAGGAATTTCAATAATGGGAGTCCTCATATACAGAACACTACATGACCTGTTGCTACTGAAGAATAAGGAATGTTCCTTACAGGAGTCCTCCATCACAAAAAACTACAGAGCATCTTGCTAAGAGATAAGCACCATTCAGGTTTTGGGAGTAGGAATCTGAATAATGGGAGTCCTCATATACAGGAAATTGCACTGTCTATTGCTAAAGGAGTATAACGAATCTGGTTTACACGTGTCCTCCATCCCAATAAAAACTTCAGGGTGTCTTGTTTAGAGCAAACCACGAATTTGGGTTTTTGAAGCATAAACTAGGGAAATGAAATCCTCATATACAGGCAAGTGCACTGACTTTTCCTAAGAAAGAATAAGGAATGTGGGTGACATATTTTCTCAATCCCCAAAAAAGCACACGGCGTCTTCCTAAGATCTATACAAGAATCAAAGCTTTTGACGCCAGTATCAGTGAACAGGA
>NW_007149906.1:0-1847 GCF_000164805.1 Carlito syrichta | reverse complement strand
ATCGGGTATCTGGTAGTAAAAGTCCCTTTAGGTCCTCGGGGCAAATTAAGTCCAGACTACCGGAAAAAATGTATCATATTGCCGTATGGGATGTAACTTTGGTCTTAAGATGAACATGGTTATCCTTAAATTTTCGTTTCTACTTTATTTGTAGATGTGCCGTGGGTTTTGCAGTTGCCAAATATTTAGTACGTATTATTAAAATGTAACCAGGATCCATGTAGTCCACATCCCTAGGAAACATCTGGGCATGTGCATTTTTGTACAGAGTTTTGAAATCCACATGGACAGGGAAATTCAGGGCATCTTGTTGAGAACAGAAAGGGAATCCGGTTCTTGGAATTCTCTATCACCTAAATCTACAAAGTATCTTGATATGATTTAATCAGCAATCTGGGCTTCTATGTTGCCACATTTTTAGTGTGTCTTTTGAAAAGGGACCAGGAATCTTGTGTTCCAATACCTAAAGCAATTTATGGGAGTCTTTCTCTTGATATCCAAGCAACAAAATTCTAGGTCACCAGGAAATATCTTGAGGTCTTGCTGAGAATGAAGGAGGAATTTCAGTAATGGGGGTCCTCATATTCAGAACACTACATGAACTGTTGCTATGGAAGAATAAGGAATCTTGGTTACACGAGGTCTCCATCCCAAAAACCTACAGACCGTCTTGCTAAGAGATACCACCATTCAGGTATTGGGAGTAGGAATCTGGATAATGGGAGTCCTAAGATACAGGAAACAGCACTGTCTACTGCTAATGGAGAATAAGGTATGTGGTTTACACGTGTCCTCCATCCGAATAAAACTTCAGGGTTTCTTGCTAAGTGCTAAACAAGAATTTGGGTTTTTGAAGCATAAACTAGGGAAATGAAATCCTCATATACAGGCAAATGCACTGACATTTCCTACGAAAGAATAAGGAATGTGGGTGACATGTTTTCTCAATCTCCAAAACAATATACGGCGTCTTCCTAAGTTCTAAACAAGAATAAAGCTTTTGACGCATGTATCTGTGAACAGGAGTATTCATATACAGGTAACTGCTCGGCTGTTAGTAAAAATAAGGAATCTGGGTTATGCGAGTCCTCAGTCCTGAAAATCTACAGGGCATCTTGCTGGCGGTGAAAGAAGAATCAGGAATTCGAGGCATGAATGTGGGTAATAGCAATCCTCATATATCGGAAACTACTTGACCTCTTGCTAATAAATAGAAGAAATCTGTTTTGCACAGTTCCTCTATCAAAAAATCTACATGACTTCTTACTAAGGGCTAAACAAGAATCAGGGTTTCAAAAGAGGAATGAGGGGAAAGAGAGTCCTCACTTACAGGATACTACATGGCCTCCAACTATGAACGAATAAAGAATCATTGTGGTACGCGTCCTCAATCAAAAAAATTCCTAGATTGTCTGCTATGGGACAAACAGGAAACAGATCTTCGAGCTCCCAAAATGTTTCAGAGAAATTTAGCATTCAGATATCATGAATCGGTCATTTCAGGACTCCAGCAACATTCTGGTTCTCTTAAAAGTTGTAAATGGTATTGGGAACTCCAAGTCCGTTAGGTTCCTCAGAAAAACTAAGTCCAGAATACAGGACAAATAGAATCTTCTTGCCATATTTGGATGTAACTCTGGTCTTAAGGTGAACACTGTAATACTTCCCTTACCTTGCTTCTTTTTATTTTTAGAAGGGACAAGGGTTTAGCACTTGCCAAATGTTTACTACGTACTTTTAATGGTAACCAGAAATCACGGAATGCATGAACCCTAGAAACTTCTGGACATCTGTCTTTTGATATACTGTATTTGGAATCCAATAGACAGGAGAAATCAGGACATCTA
>NW_007149905.1:0-657 GCF_000164805.1 Carlito syrichta | reverse complement strand
CAGGTGACTCCAGTTTTTGGGTTCTGGGGAGTGATGAGATCTCACTATGTGGCTCAGGCTGGTCACAAAATCCTGGGATCCAGTGGTCTGCCACCTCGGCTTCCTAAAGCCACATCCTAATTGTCTGCCAATCTATCATCTTTTGAGAACTCTAGGCCCAAGGCTGGGGCCTCCTTCCCAAATGATCTCTGTTCACGATTATCCCAACTCCACACACAAATGAATGCTCTTCTTTTTTTTTTCTCTTTTCATTTTTTCTTTGAGTTGGAGTCTCACTGCTTCACCCAGGTTGATGGTTGGTGACTCACTTACGTCCACCACAGCCTTGGCCCGCTGATCTCCCATGAGGCTTTCCCTGGCCTTCTGAGGAGCCAGAATGACAGGCATGCACCACACCTGGGTCGTTTGCGATGGAGGATGTAGATGAGTCTCACTGACGGTCCTGGGTGGAACTCGGCCCATGGGCTTGGGCTGGCCACTGGTCTCAGTCTGCCAAAGAGCTTGGATGACGAGGCTGAGCTCCAGAGCCTGGCCGTGATCCTATGTCAAACACGAACCCGAAGACATGGCACAGCAGACCACGTTTGGAATCCAGCACTCTGGGAGCCTGAGGCAGGAGTATGACTGGAGCCAGATACCAAGGCCAGTCTGGGCCAC
>NW_007149904.1:0-497 GCF_000164805.1 Carlito syrichta | reverse complement strand
TCCACCACACACCACGATATGACCGTTATGAAGAAAGAAAGCGAATAAAACGGAAAAGAGAAAACGCGAAGGGGGCTGCGAAGGGACTGGACCCACTAACATCACCGAGGATAACGTCAGATGACGGACCTTCCGTGGAAAAGCCCGCAGCATCTCCTAAGCAACTGTGCACAACACACCACACAGTCCAGTGGTTTCGCTGGCAGCAAGCGGCAAGACACGGGCGAGAAGACTCACGAAACGAGAGCTCCTAACCTCGCACCGCGTCGGGTCAGGTCCCGGGCCGCCTCGCTGAAGTCCCTCGCGTGCTCTCAGGGCGCCGACACCGCGGGGCCGGCGGCGCGGGGCCATCCCGGGCGGGCACGGCTCCTCCGGGGCCGGATCGGAGGCGCGGGCCCGGCCGCGGAGGTCAGCGGCGCCGGGGCCGGGCTCGGGTCGCGGCGCGGGAGGCCGGCCCCGCTCTCGTCAGCGCGGTGGCCCGGGCGCCGGAGGCCCCG
>NW_007149903.1:0-744 GCF_000164805.1 Carlito syrichta | reverse complement strand
CTTACCTCGTTAGCTAACTAGCTAGCTAGCCTACTCAGCCAGCTGACTCAACCCGTTTGCTAACTAGCTAGCTAGCTGACTCAACCAGTTGACTTAACCATTTAGTTAACTAGTTAACTACCTGACTCAACCACCTGACATAATCCATTACCTAACTAACTAGCTAGCTGTCTTAACCAGCTGAGTTAATTAGACAGCTGATTTAACTAACTGAATTAGGTAGGTGATTTAACTACTTAGGTAGCTGACTTAACTGGCCAACTTGACTACTTAGCTAGTTGACTTAACAACCTGAAATAAATAGTTAGCTAACATTTTAACTAGCTGAATAACTAGCCGATGTAACTAATTAGCTAACCAGTTAGTTTACAGACTTAAGTACTGACTTAAATAGTTAGCTAACTAGTGAGCTAGGTGACTTAGGTAGCTAGCTGTTTAGCTAGCTACATTAGATATCTGACCTAACTAGTTGGCTAATGAGATAGCTAGTCATCTTAATGAGTTGGTTAATGAGTTAACTACCTCTTTCAACTAGTTGGTAAACAAGTTATCTAGCTGAATTATCTAGTTGTTTAGCGAGTTTACTAGGTGACTTACTTGGCTTATGAGTTGGCCCACTAGTAAGCTCTGTTAACCAGTTGGATGACTGGTGTGCTGAAGTACTAGCCAGCCAGTTAGTAGTCAACTAGTTAGCTGACCTTACTTGTCTGTGACTAGTCAGCTGGCCTAACATGTCAGCTGACA
>NW_007149902.1:0-935 GCF_000164805.1 Carlito syrichta | reverse complement strand
TTAGCTAACCAGTTAGTTTACAGACTAAGTACTGACTTAAATAGTTAGCTAACTAGTGAGCTAGGTGACTTAGGTAGCTAGCTGTTTAGCTAGCTACATTAGATATCTGACCTAACTAGTTGGCTAATGAGATAGCTAGTCATCTTAATGAGTTGGTTAATGAGTTAACTACCTCTTTCAACTAGTTGGTAAACAAGTTATCTAGCTGAATTATCTAGTTGTTTAGCGAGTTTACTAGGTGACTTAACTTGGCTTATGAGTTGGCCCACTAGTAAGCTCTGTTAACCAGTTGGATGACTGGTGTGCTGAAGTAACTAGCCAGCCAGTTAGTAGGTCAACTAGTTAGCTGACCTTACTTGTCTGTGACTAGTCAGCTGGCCTAACATGTCAGCTGACAAGTTAGCTGACTAGTAGGCCGATTGGTTAATTGAATTTACTAGTTGGCCGGCTAGGGGGCTGACTGGTTAGCTGACTTAACTAGTCAACCAGCAAGTGAGCCGAGAGGTAATCTGACTTTGCTAATTGTCCGGCGAGTGAGCCGATAGCTCAGCTGACTTAACTAGTTGGCCAGTGAGTGATCTGACTGGTCGTCTGACTTAACTATTTGGCCAGAGAGTGAGCTGACTGGTCAGCTGACTTTAGTCAGCTGGCGAGTGAGCCGACTGGTCAGAAGACTTAACTAGTAGGCTGGCAAGTGAGCCGACCTGTGAGCCAACTTATCTAGTCAGCTGGCGAGTGATGGGATGGGCGAGCTGCCTTAACTAGTCAGGTGGCGAACACGTTGACTGGTGAGCTGACTTAACAAATTGGCTGTCAAGCAAGCTGACTAGCTAGCTAACCTGTTGGCCTGTGAGTGAGCCAACAAGTTAGTTGACCTTTTGGCTGGCTAGTGAGCCGACTAGTTTGCTGACCGATTGGCAGGCAAGGGAGCCGAG
>NW_007149901.1:0-472 GCF_000164805.1 Carlito syrichta | reverse complement strand
AACTTATCTAGTCAGCTGGCGAGTGATGGGATGGGCGAGCTGCCTTAACTAGTCAGGTGGCGAACACGTTGACTGGTGAGCTGACTTAACAAATTGGCTGTCAAGCAAGCTGACTATCTAGCTAACCTGTTGGCCTGTGAGTGAGCCAACAAGTTAGTTGACCTTTTGGCTGGCTAGTGAGCCAACTAGTTTGCTGACCGATTGGCAGGCAAGGGAGCCGACTAGAGAACTGACCTGATGGAAAGCAAGCAAGACCCCTAGTTGGATGACAAGCTAGCTGAGTTCATAGCTGACTAGTAAGCAAAATAACTAGCTGATTTGCTAGTGGACTTAACTAGTTAGCTGACTAGTTAGCTGGCTATCTAGCTGACATAACTAGACAACAAACAAGCTATCTAGCTGTCTAGCTAGTTGACTTAACTAGCTAGCTACCTTGCTAGTCAGCTGGCTAGCTGACTTACCTATCTAGTTG
>NW_007149900.1:0-402 GCF_000164805.1 Carlito syrichta | reverse complement strand
GACACACTTCCCTGAAAACCAGTCTTGTTTTCTCTGGCTCCTGCTTCTCTGGGATTCCTTTTAAGGCGAGACTTTCTGAATAATTCACAGCTGCATCTTGAGAACATGTGGTTAAAAGTCTCACAAAACTCAGTTCTGGGAAGATGGCAGCAGAGCCAGTGGGATTGTGTAAGTCTCTGCTGTGTGAATGAGGAATGCAAGGATGAAGTGCATGCGTGTGTGTGTGTGTGTGTGTGTGTGTGTGTGTGTGTGTGTGTGTGTAAGTGGGTGTGCTGGTGTCTGAGTGGGGACTTGGGGGGAACAGCCTAGGATCTCCTGGTGAAGTGGCCACCACCGCTGCTGCTCTGATCCCAGTGCTTCCTGCAGCACAGAAGCAATTGCCATTTTCTGAAACTAATAAAG
>NW_007149899.1:0-818 GCF_000164805.1 Carlito syrichta | reverse complement strand
CCACAATTGTGCCCATGGAAAAGAAGCATTTGAGATCACAGGACAGATGGTCCCATGTTAGAGAGGCCATCAGGCAAATTGCGATCAAGGTAGTCCAGCAATGGCACAGCCAGCCCAGAATCTGGTAGTCTGGTTTGCCACCTAGGGAGGAAAGGAGGGTCCCTTCCTTCCAGATCACTCCATCACCCCCCCACGATGTTCTTTCCCTAGGGAGCCATGTATGCCCATCGTGACACACATGGGAGGCATCTTTTTTGTCACTGGTGTCTCCATTGGACAGGCTGGGGCAGTGTGGCATGATTGTGGCTCCCAGGTCCTCAATCTGCGGGGCTCTCATGTTCCTCGTGCCTCAGACCTGAGTAGCTGAGACTCCAATGGTCACCAAGCCTGACTCAATTTTGGGGACCTCTTGACGAAACAAGGTCTGGCCATGGTGCCCTGCTTGATCTCTGACTCCAGGTCTCAGAAAGCCTGCGATCTCGGACTCCCAGGGTGAGAGCCTGATGTTCGTGAACCACAGTACTTGGCCTGGACTTACACACTCTGTTGGCAGTGGCAATGCAAAGGAAAGTCTCGTAATGGTGGCCACCACATCCCGTGTAGCCAGGAGCACTGGTGCCACCACAGGTGACTCCAGTTTTTGGGTTCTGGGGAGTGATGAGATCTCACTATGTGGCTCAGGCTGGTCACAAAATCCTGGGCTCCAGTGGTCTGCCACCTCGGCTTCCTAAAGCCACATCCTAATTGTCTGCCAATCTATCATCTTTTGAGAACTCTAGGCCCAAGGCTGGGGCCTCCTTCCCAAATGATCTCTGTTC
>NW_007149898.1:0-999 GCF_000164805.1 Carlito syrichta | reverse complement strand
TGAATTAACTAGCTAGCTACCTAGCAATATATCTGACTTAAATATTTGGCTAGCTAGCTAGCTACCTAGCTACCAGCTGATTTAACAGTTAGCTACGTAGCTGGATACCTAGCTAACAAGCTTACTTAAATAGCTTGCTGTGTAGCTATCTAACTGACTTAACCAGCTAGCTACATAGTTATCATACCCGTTATCCTGTGTGTTAGCTAGCTGACTTAATCATCTGACAACTCCTTAGCTAATGAGCTTCCTAGGCAGCTCAAGCAGCTGACATAAACCATTAGCTAACTAGCTACCTACTGACTCATGCAGCTGACTAACTCGTTAGCTAACTAGCTAGCTAGCCGACACAACCATCTGATCCAACCCGTTTGCTAACTAGCTAGCTAGATGACTCAACCAGCTGATTTATCCTGTTAGTTAACTAGCTAACTACCTGATTCAACCTGCTTTCTTAAACTGTTAGCTAACTTGCTAGTTAACTGTCTTAACCAGCTGACTTAATTAGAAAGTTGACTTAACTAGCTGAATTAGGTAGATGCACTTACCTAGGTAGCTCACTTAATTGGCCGACTTAACTGGTTAGCTAGCTGACTTAAATACCTCAATTAAATAGTTAGCTAACTATTTAACTAGCTGAATAACTAGCTGACTTAACTAATTAGCTAACTAGTTAGGTAGCAGACTTAAGTAGTTGACAAATATTTAGCTAACTAGTGAACTGGCTGACTTAGGTAGCTGACGTAATTAACTAGCTGGTTAGCTAGATGACTTAGCTAGCTGACTTAACTAGTCAGCTAACGAGATAGCTAACTGACTTAACGAGTTGGTTAATGAGTTAGCTACCTGTTTTAACTGGTTGGGAAACTAGTTAAGTAGCTGACTTAACTAGTTGTTTAAAGCGTTGGCTAGGTGACAACTTGTTGACTGATGAGTCGGCAGTATAGTTAGCTGTTTTACACATTGACTGGCTACACGACCGACTTGTTAGCTAGCTTA
>NW_007149897.1:5070-7129 GCF_000164805.1 Carlito syrichta | reverse complement strand
TCTGACATAACTAGCTGACCTAACCAGCTATACAGCTGCTTAGCCAGGTGAATTAACTATGTAGCTATCTAGCTACCCAGTTGGCTAGCCAGCTGACTTAACTAGCGGACATCTCTAGCTAGCAAGGTGGTTAGTCAGCTGAATTAACTAGCTAGCTACTGATGTATACCACTAGCTTGCCAGCTGAATTAACTACCTATCTACCAAGCTCACCAACTGGCTAGGGAGCTGACTTAACTAGGTGACTTAACTAGCTATCCAGCTGACTAGTCAACTGACTTAACTTGTTAGTTACCAAGATAGGCTGCTGGCTAGCCAGCTGACTTAGCAAACTGACTCAACTAGCTAGCCAGCCAGCTGACTTATCTATCTGATTTAACTAGCTAGTCAGTTGACTGGCCAGCTGAATTAGCTAGCTGACTTAACCAGGTAGCAGCTGGCTAGCCAGCTGAATTGACTAGCTAGCTACATACCTAGCCAACTGGGAAACTGGATGAATTAGCTAGCTGATTTAAATAGCCAGCCAACTGACAAGCCAGTTGACTTAACTAGCTTGGTATCCAGTTATCCAGCTGACTAGCAACTGAATTAACTAGTTGACATACCCAGCTAGCAAGCTGGCACAAATTACTGACTTAACTAATTAGCCAGCTGGCTACCCAGCTGACTTAACTAGCTCTCTACCTAGCTAGCAAACTGGCTAGTCAGCAGACTTAGTAACTGACTTAATTAGCTAGCCAGCTGGTTAGCCAGCTGACTTAACAAGCTATCTTAAATAGCTAGCCTGCTCTCTAGACAGTTGAATTAAATATCTTGCTATATAGCTAACCAGCAGACTAGCTAGCTGACTTTAATAGGTGACTTAACTAGCTATCAGCTAACTTGCCAACTGGATAGCTAGGTACCTAGTCGTGGATACCCAGCTGACTTAAATAGGTGGCTTTACTAGCTAGCCAGCGGACTAGATAGCTGACTTAACTATCTGTCTACCTAGCTAGCCAGCTGTCTAGCAAGCTGACTTAACTAGGTGAATTACATAGCTGGCCAGCTGGCTAGCAGTCTGATCTAACTGCCAAGCTGTCTAGCTAGACAGATGGATAGCCAGCTGAGTTAACTAGCTAGCTAACTACATAACCCACTGGATTGCCAGCTGATTTAACTACTTAGATACATACCTAACCAGCTGGTTAGTCAGCTGACTCAACTAGGCTACTTAACTAGCTAGCTAACGGGCTAGCCAGCTGACTTTAGTAGGTAGCTACCTAGATAGGCAGCTGGTTAGACTGCTGACTTAGCTCGCTGAATAAATTAATGAGAAAGCTGATTCTACTGACTGACTAAACCAGCTAGTTACCTAGGAAGCCAGCTGTCTTAACTAGCTGGCTTAACTAGCTAGTTACCTAGCTAGCGAGCTGACTTAATTAGCTAACTTAGTTAGCTAGCTGACATAACTAGCTGACTTATACAGCTAGGTTTCTAGCTAGCCAGCTGACTTAACTAGTTGATATAACTAGCTAACCTGATGGATAGCCATCTGACATAACTAGGTTTTTAACTAACCAGTTGGATAGTCAACTGATTTAACGAGCTGACATAAATAGCTAGTCAGCTGGTTTCCTACTGACTTAAATAGCTGACATAACCAGCTAGTCAGCTGACTTAACTACCAATCTGACCTATCTAGCAAGCTGACTGGTCAACTGACTTACCTAGCTGACTTAAGCTAGCAAGCTGGCTAGGCAGCTCATTAAACTAGCTAGCTACCTACCAAGCCAGCAGGCTAGCCAGCTGACTTAACTAGCTGCCTTGAACAGCTACCCTGCTGGCTAGCAATCTGGTTTATCTAGCTAGCTACCTACCTAGCCAGCTGGCTAGACATTTGACTAAACTAGCTGACTTAACCAGCTAGCCAGTTGTCTATCCAGCTTACTTAACTCGAAGACATCACTATCTAGCCTGGTAGCTCTCTGCCTGACTTAACTAGCTAGCTACCTACCTTGCCAGTTGATTAGCCAGCTCTCTTATTTAGCTGAATTAACCATCTAGCTAGGTGGCTAGC
>NW_007149897.1:0-4285 GCF_000164805.1 Carlito syrichta | reverse complement strand
TACTTAGGTAGCTCACTTAATTGGCTGACTTAACTAGTTAGCTAGCTGACTTAAATACCTCAATTAAATAGTTAGCTAACTATTTAACTAGCTGAATAACTAGCTGACTTAACTAATTAGCTAACTAGTTAGGTAGCAGACTTAAGTAGCTGACAAATATTTAGCTAACTAGTGAGCTGGCTGACTTAGGTAGCTGACGTAACTAGCTAGCTGGTTAGCTAGATGACTTAGCTAGCTGACATAGCTAGTCAGCTATCAAGATAGCTAACTGACTTAACGAGTTGGTTAATGAGTTAGCTACCTGCTTTAACTGGTTGGGAAACTAGTTAAGTAGCTGACTTAACTAGTTGTTTAAAGGGTTGGCTAGGTGACAACTTGTTGGCTGATGAGTCGGCAGTATAGTTAGCTGTTTTAACACATTGACTGGCTACACGACCGACTTGTTAGCTAGCTTAACAAGTTGGCCAACAGTCGGCAAACTAGTTAGCTGGGTTAGATACCTGACTGATGAGATGGCCCACTAGTCAGCTCTGTTAACTAGTTTGATGGCTGGTGTGCTGACCTAACTAGATGGCCAATTTGTAGGTCGATTTGTTAGATGGCCTAACTTGTCGACGACAAGTTAGCTGGGACAATTTTCGGCTGACTAGTTGGCCTACTATTCGGCAGATTGGTTAGCAGACTTAATTAGTTGGCCAGTTAGGCGGCCGATTGGTGAACTGACTTAACTAGTCGGCCAGAGAGTGAGCTGACAGGTGAGTTGATTTAACTCATTGTCTGGCGAGTAAACTGACAGGTGAACTGACATAATTAGTCAACCAGCGAGTTAGCCGACTCCTCAGCTGACTTAACTATTCGACTGATGAGTGAACTGACTACTCAGCTGACTTTAGTTGACTGGCGAGTGAGCCGACTGGTCACAGCACTTAGTCAGCTGGCCAGAGAGCCAACTGGTGAGATGATATAACTAGTCGACCAATGAGTGAGGTGACCAGCGAGCTGCCTTAAATATTCAGCTGGTGTGCAAGCATATTAGTGAGATGAGTTATCTAGTCAGCTGGAGAGCAAACCGACTAACTAGCTAACCTGTTGGCCTGTGAGAGAGCCGACAAGTTAGTTGACCTGTTGACTAATGAGCAAGCAGACTATTTGCAGCCCGGTCGGCAGGCAAGTGAGCCGACTAGTTAGCTGACCTCTTGGAAAGAGAGCTATCCCACTAGTTAGATGACAAGCTAGCTGAGTTTCTAGCCAACTAGTTCGCTAAGTAGCTACCTGTCTTGCTAGCTGACGTAACTAGCTAGCTGTCTATCTAGCTGGTTATCTAGCTGACATAACTCGATACAAAACAAGCTATTTAGCTGTCTAGCAAGCTGACTTAACTAGCTAGCTAACAGACTAGTTAACTGGATAGCTGTCTTAACTAACCAGTTAACCAGCTAGCTAGCTGACTTATGTAACTGCATAGCTACCAACTTAGCCAGCTAGATAGCCAGCTGACTTAACTATTTAGCTACCTACATATCCCACTGTCTTGTCAGCTGACTTAGCTACCTAGCTTTCTAGCTAACCAGTTGACTGGCGAGCTGACTTAACAAGTTGACTTAACTAGCAAGCCAGCTAGCTAGCTGGATAACTAGGCAAGTGGATAACCAGCTGACTTAACTAGCTGACTTAACTAGCCAGCCAGTTGATGTAACTAGCTGACTTAACTATCTAGCTACCTAGTAAACCAGCTGACTTTACTAGCTGAAATAACTATCCAGCATCCTAGCTAGCTATCTAGCTAGATAGCTGACTTAACTAGATGACTTAAGTAGCTAGCTGACATAACTAGCTGACTTAACTAACTGGCTACCTAGCTACCCAGTTGACCTTACTAGCTGAAATAACAAGCCAGACAGCTCTCTAGCCATCTGAATTAACTAACTTTTTAACAAGATAGTGAGTTGCCTAGCCAACTGACTTAACGAAGTAACTTAATTAGCTAGCCAGCTGGTTAGCCAGCTAATTAGTCAACTAATTGGTTGATGTGCTAGGCAGCTGGCCAGCCAGGTGACTAAACTAGCTGGCTTAACTAGTTATCCAGCTGGCTAAGAAAGCTGCCTTAACTAGCTCTCTAGCCATCTGCATAGTCAGCTTTCTTAACTAGCTGACTTAATTAGCTAGCCCTCTGGCCAGCCAACTGACTTAACTAGGTCACTACTTAGCTAGCCTGCTGGCTAGCCAGCTGAGTTAACTAGTTCTCTTAACTAGCTGACCTGCTTTCTTGCAAGTTGAATTAAGTAGCTTATTACATAACTAGTCAGCTGGCTATCCAGCTGAATTGACTAGGTGACTTATCTAGCTAACCAGTTGTCTAAACAGCTGACTTAAATAGCAAACTACATAGCTAGCTAGTGGGCTAGTCAACTGACTTATCTATCTAGTGACTTAACTATCTAGACAGATGGCTATAAGGTTGGCATAACTAGCTTGCTACCTAGCTGGCAAGTTTGCTAGCAGCCTGACAACAAGCTGATTTAACTAGCTAGCCAGTTGAATAGCCAGCTGACTTAATTGCCTAGCTACATAGATAGCCATCAGTCTAGACACCTGACTAAAGTAGCTGACTTAACGAAGCAGCCAACTGGCTAACCAGCAGACTTAACTAGCTAGCTACCTAGAGAGACAGCTGAATAGCCAGCTGACTTAGCTAGCTGTCATAACTAGACGTCTGATTGCTAGCCAGCTGACTTAACTAGGTGACTTAACTAGTTAGCCAGCTTACCTAACTAGCTGACTTAACTAGCTAGGTACATACCTAGTCAGCTGACTCAAGTAGCTGCTTTAACTAGCTAGATCCCTAGCTATCTATCATTCAGCCAGCTGACTTAACAAGCTGACTTAACTAGCTAGATAACTGACATATCTAGCTGAATTAACTAGCTAGTTACCTAGCTATCCAGCTGACTTAACTAGCTGAAATAACTAGCAAGCCAGCTGTCTAAGCATCTGACGTAACTAGCTTTTTAATAGCTAGTCAACTGGCTAGACACCTGACTTAACGAGTTGACTTAACTAGATAGCCCATTGGTTATCCAGCTTATTAAACCAGCTGACATAACTAGCTTGCCAGCTGGCTAGTTAGCTGTCTTCATTGCCTAGGTACCTAGCTAGCCAGTAGTCTAGCCAGCTGACTTAACGAGCTGACTTAACGAAGTAACCAGCTGGCTAGCCAACAGACTTAACTAGCAAGCTACCTAGCTAGACAGCTGGATAGCCATGTGACTTAAGTAGGTGATATAACAAGATAGCCTCATGGCTTGCCAACTCACTTAACTAGGTACCTACCTAAATAGCCTGCTGGATTGCTAGCTGAATTAACTACCTAACTACCAAGCTAACATGCTGGCCAATGATCTGACTTAACTGCATGATTTAACTAGCTAGACAGCTGGCTAGTCAGCTGATTTAACTAGCTAGCTACCCTGCTTTGCAGCTGACTAGACAGCTGACAACTAAATGACTTAACTAGCGAGCTACCTAGCTAGTCAGATGACTGAACTAGGTGACTTAACTAGCTAACTACCTAGCTAGCCAGCTAGCTAGGCAGCTCACGTAACTAGCTACTTATCCTAGCTGACTTAAGTAGCTAGAATACTGGCTGTCCAGCTGAATAAACTAGCTGATTTAAGCAGCTAGCCAGCTGGCTAGCCAGCTGACTTAACTAGCTAGCTACCTAACTAGGTAGCTTGGAAGCAAGCTGAATTAACTAGCTGACTTAACTTTCTAGCCAGCTGGATATCCAGCTGACTTAACTAGCTTGCTACCTAGCTAGCCAACTGGGAAGCCAGCTGTATTAACGAGTTGACTTAACCTGCTTGAAAACAGGCTAACCAACTGACTCAACTAACTGACTTAACTAGTTAGCCAGCTTGCTAGCCAGCTGACTTAATGAGCTCCCTACATAGCTAGCTAGATGGTTGCCTAGTTAAATCAGCTGGCTAGCAATTAACTAGCTGACTTAATTACCTAGCAACCTGGATAGCCAACTGAAATAACTAGCTTGCCTCTTAGCTAGCCAACTGCCTAGGCAACTGATTTAATTAGCTGACATAAATAGCTGGCAAACTTGCTAGTCAGCTGAATTTATTTGCTTGCTACATAGTTAGCCAGCTGGCTAGCCAGTTGACTAAACTATGTGACTTAACAAGCTAGCCAGCTGCCAAGCCAACTGAGTCAAATGGCAAACTACCTGGCTAGCAAGTTGGATAGACAACTGACTTAAGTAGGGGATTAAACTAGA
>NW_007149896.1:0-2399 GCF_000164805.1 Carlito syrichta | reverse complement strand
AACTGGCTAGCTGATTTAACTAGGTAGACACCTGGCTAGCCAGCTGACTTAATTAGCTAGCTACCTAACCTAGCCAGGTGGCTAGCCAGCTGACTTAACTAGCCGATTTAACCAGGTAGCCAGTTGGCTTTTCAGCTGACTAAAGTAGTGAGCTACCTAGCTACCCAGTTGGGTAGCCACTTGAATTAATTAGCTGACTTAACCACCTAGGCAGCTGGTTAGCCAGCTGACTCAACTAGCTGACATAACAATTTATCTAGCTGGCTAGCGAGCTGTTATAACTAGCTGAAAACACTAGCTAGACTGATGGCTAGCCAGCTGACATAACAAGCTAGCTACCTAGCTAGCCAGCTGGGAAGTCAGATGAATTAACTAGCTGAATTAAATGGCTAGCAACCTCGCTAGCCAACTGACTTAACTAGTTTGCTACCTAGCTAGCCAGCTGGCAAGCCAGCTGACTTAACTATCTGACTTAAATAACTGGCCTTCTTGCTAGTCAGCTGAATTAATTAGCTTGCTATATAGGTAGCCAGCTGACTAGACAGCTGACTTAACTAGGAGACTTAACTTGATAGCCAGCTGTTTAGCCAGCTGACTTAATTATCAAGCAACCTAGCTAGCCAGCTGCCTAGATGGCTGACTTAACTATGTGACATAACTAGCTAGCCAGCTTGCTGGACAGCAGACATTACTAGCTAGCTAACTAGCTAGCCAGCTTTATAGCCAGCTGATTAAACTAGGTTACTTAACTAGCCAGCCAGCTGGCTTGACTGTTGACATAAGTAGCTAGCTACCCAGTTAGCCAGCTGTCTAGCCAGCTTACTTATCTGGGTTACTTTACTAACCAGCCATCTTGCAAGCAGGCTTATGTAACTGCATAGCTACCAAGTTAGCCAGCTAGATAGCCAGTTGACTTAACTATTTAGCTACCTACATATCCCACTGTCTTGTCAGCTGACTTAGCTACCTAACTTTCTAGCTAACCAGTTGGCTGGCGAGCTGACTTAACTAGTTGACTTAACTAGCAAGCCAGCTAGCTAACTGGATAACTAGGCAAGTGGATAACCAGCTGACTTAACTAGCTGACTTAACTATCCAGCCAGCTGTTGTAACTAGCTGACTTAACTACCTAGCTAGCTAGTAAACCAGCTGAGTTTACTAGCTGAAATAACTATCCAGCATCCTAGCTAGCTAGATAGCTGACTTAACTAGCTGACTTAAGTAGCAAGCTGACATAGGTAGCTGACTTAACTAACTGGCTACCTAGCTACCCAGTTGACCTTACTAGCTGAAATAACTGGCCAGACTGCTCTCTAGTCATCTGAATTAACTAGCTTTTTAACAAGATAGCGAGTTGCCTAGCCAACTGACTTAACGAAGTAACTTAATTAGCTAGACAGCTGGTTAGCCAGCTAATTAATCAACTAATTGGTTAACGTGCTAGGCAGCTGGCCAGCCAGGTGACTAAACTAGCTGGCTTAACTAGTTATCCAGCTGGTTAAGCAAGTTGCCTTAACTAGCTCTCTAGCTCTCTAGCCATCTGCGTAGTCAGCTTTCTTAACTAGCTGACTTAATTAGCTAGCCCTCTGGCCAGCCAACTGACTTAACTAGGTCACTACCTAGCTAGCCTGCTGGCTAGCCAGCTGAGTTAACTAGCTCTCTTAACGAGCTGACCTGCTTTCTTGCAAGTTGAATTAAGTAGCTTATTATATAACTAGTCAGCTGGCTATCCAGCTGAATTGACTAGATGACTTATCTAGCTAACCAGTTGTCTAAACAGCTGACTTAAATAGCAAGCTACATAGCTAGCTAGCGGGCTAGTCAACTGACTTATCTATCTAGTGACTTAACTATTTAGACAGATGGCTATACGGTTGGCATAACTAGCTTGCTACCTAGCTGGCAAGTTTGCTAGCAGCCTGACAACAAGTTCATTTAACTAGCTAGCCAGTTGAATAGCCAGCTGACTTAATTGCCTAGCTACGTAGATAGCCATCAGTCTAGACACCTGACTAAAGTAGCTGACTTAACGAAGTAGCCAACTGGCTAGCCAGCAGACTTAACTAGCTAGCTACCTAGAGAGACAGCTGAATAGCCAGCTGACTTAGCTAACTGTCATAACTAGACGTCTGATTGCTAGCCAGCTGACTTAACTAGGTGACTTAACTAGCTAGCCAGCTTACCTAACTAGCTGACTTTACTAGCTAGGTACATACCTAGTCAGCTGACTCAACTAGCTGCTTTAACTAGCTAGATCCCTAGCTATCTATCATACACCCAGCTGACTTAACAAGCTGACTTAACTAGCTAGATAACTGACATATCAAGCTGAATTAACTAGCTAGTTACCTAGCTATCCAGCTGACTTAACTAGCTGAAACAACTAGCAAGCCAGCTGT
>NW_007149895.1:0-2554 GCF_000164805.1 Carlito syrichta | reverse complement strand
AACTGGCTAGCTGATTTAACTAGGTAGACACCTGGCTAGCCAGCTGACTTAATTAGCTAGCTACCTAACTAGCCAGGTGGCTAGCCAGCTGACTTAACTAGCCGATTTAACCAGGTAGCCAGTTGGCTTTTCAGCTGACTAAAGTAGTGAGCTACCTAGCTACCCAGTTGGGTAGCCACTTGAATTAATTAGCTGACTTAACCACCTAGGCAGCTGGTTAGCCAGCTGACTCAACTAGCTGACATAACAATTTATCTAGCTGGCTAGCGAGCTGTTATAACTAGCTGAAAACACTAGCTAGACTGATGGCTAGCCAGCTGACATAACAAGCTAGCTACCTAGCTAGCCAGCTGGGAAGTCAGACGAATTAACTAGCTGAATTAAATGGCTAGCAACCTGGCTAGCCAACTGACTTAACTAGTTCACTACCTAGCTAGCCAGCTGGCAAGCCAGCTGACTTAACTATCTGACTTAAATAACTGGCCTTCTTGCTAGTCAGCTGAATTAATTAGCTTGCTATATAGGTAGCCAGCTGACTAGACAGCTGACTTAACTAGGAGACTTAACTTGATAGCCAGCTGTTTAGCCAGCTGACTTAATTATCAAGCAACCTAGCTAGCCAGCTGCCTAGATGGCTGACTTAACTATGTGACATAACTAGCTAGCCAGCTTGCTGGACAGCAGACATTACTAGCTAGCTAACTAGCTAGCCAGCTTTATAGCCAGCTGATTAAACTAGGTTACTTAACTAGCCAGCCAGCTGGCTTGACTGTTGACATAAGTAGCTAGCTACCCAGTTAGCCAGCTGTCTAGCCAGCTTACTTATCTGGGTTACTTTACTAACCAGCCATCTTGCAAGCAGGCTTATGTAACTGCATAGCTACCAAGTTAGCCAGCTAGATAGCCAGTTGACTTAACTATTTAGCTACCTACATATCCCACTGTCTTGTCAGCTGACTTAGCTACCTAACTTTCTAGCTAACCAGTTGGCTGGCGAGCTGACTTAACTAGTTGACTTAACTAGCAAGCCAGCTAGCTAACTGGATAACTAGGCAAGTGGATAACCAGCTGACTTAACTAGCTGACTTAACTATCCAGCCAGCTGTTGTAACTAGCTGACTTAACTACCTAGCTAGCTAGTAAACCAGCTGAGTTTACTAGCTGAAATAACTATCCAGCATCCTAGCTAGCTAGATAGCTGACTTAACTAGCTGACTTAAGTAGCAAGCTGACATAGGTAGCTGACTTAACTAACTGGCTACCTAGCTACCCAGTTGACCTTACTAGCTGAAATAACTGGCCAGACTGCTCTCTAGTCATCTGAATTAACTAGCTTTTTAACAAGATAGCGAGTTGCCTAGCCAACTGACTTAACGAAGTAACTTAATTAGCTAGACAGCTGGTTAGCCAGCTAATTAATCAACTAATTGGTTAACGTGCTAGGCAGCTGGCCAGCCAGGTGACTAAACTAGCTGGCTTAACTAGTTATCCAGCTGGTTAAGCAAGTTGCCTTAACTAGCTCTCTAGCTCTCTAGCCATCTGCGTAGTCAGCTTTCTTAACTAGCTGACTTAATTAGCTAGCCCTCTGGCCAGCCAACTGACTTAACTAGGTCACTACCTAGCTAGCCTGCTGGCTAGCCAGCTGAGTTAACTAGCTCTCTTAACGAGCTGATCAGCTTTCTTGCAAGTTGAATTAAGTAGCTTATTACATAACTAGTCAGCTGGCTATCCAGCTGAATTGACTAGGTGACTTATCTAGCTAACCAGTTGTCTAAACAACTGACTTATATAGCAAGCTACATAGCTAACTAGCGGGCTAGTCAGCTGACTTATCTATCTAGTGATTTAACTATCTAGACAGATGGCTATACGGTTGGCAAAGCTAGCTTGCTACCTAGGTGGCAAGTTTGCTAGCAGCCTGACAACAAGCTCATTTAACTAGCTAGCCAGTTGAATAGCCAGCTGACTTAATTGCCTAGCTACGTAGATAGCCATCAGTCTAGACACCTGACTAAAGTAGCTGACTTAACGAAGTAGCCAACTGGCTAGCCAGCAGACTTAACTAGCTAGCTACCTAGAGAGACAGCTGAATAGCCAGCTGACTTAGCTAGCTGTCATAACTAGACGTCTGATTGCTAGCATGCTGATTTAACTAGGTGACTTAACTAGCTAGCCAACTTACCTAACTAGCTGACTTAACTAGCTAGGTACATACCTAGTCAGCTGACTCAACCAGCTGCTTTAACTAGCTAGATCCCTAGCTATCTATCATACAGCCAGTTGACTTAACAAGCTGACTTAACTAGCTAGATAACTGACATATCTAGATGAATTAACTAGCTAGTTACCTAGCTATCCAGCTGACTTAACTAGCTGACACAACTAGCAAGCCAGCTGTCTAAGCATCTGACATAACTAGCTTTTTAATAACTAGCCAGCTGGCTAGACACTTGACTTAACAAGGTGACTTAACTAGATAGCCCATTGGTTATCCAGGCTGATTAAACCAGCTGACGCACTAGCTTTGTCAGCTGGCTAGCCGGCTGTCTTCATT
>NW_007149894.1:0-738 GCF_000164805.1 Carlito syrichta | reverse complement strand
CCAAGTGACTGACCCTCCTCTTGATTGGTGCTTCAATAACTGGCTCTTCTTTGTTAACAGGGCTGCAATTATTGGTCCTCCTTCTAATTGGTGTCCCAATGACTTGCCCACCCCTGTGATGGGTGCTTCTGTCACTAGCCCTCAGCGGTGATGAATTTTTCAGTGACAGGTTTACCTGTGAGATGAGTGCCTCTCTGACTGAACCCCCTCTGTGATTGCTGCCATGATAACTATCCCTCCTCTGGGATAGGTTCCTCAAACTGGTCAACAAGGATGGGTGTCTCAGTGACTGTCCCTTCTCCTAATGAATTTCCCAGTGACAGGACCACATCTGTAATGGTTGCTTCAGTGACTAGCCCAACTCTGTGATGCATGTCCCAGTGACTAGCCATCCTCTGTGGGAGATTTCCCCACTGGCCAGCCTCTATGATGGGTGACTGAATGATTGTCTGTCACCCATTACAAGTGATCCAATGACTGGGAATTCTCCATTATTGTTGCTCCAGTGAACACCTCCTCTATGATGGTGCCCAAATGACTGGCACTCCACCATAATGGGTGCTGCAGTGACTAGACTTCCTCTGTTATGGATGCCACAGTGACTGTGTTGCCCCTGTGATGGGTGTCCCAGTGACTGACTCTCCTCCTATTGTGTGCCCAAGTGACTGGACATCCACTGGAAGAGGTACTCAAGTGACTGACTGGCCCTCCTTTGTGATTGATGCCCTAGTGACTTCC
>NW_007149893.1:0-4354 GCF_000164805.1 Carlito syrichta | reverse complement strand
CTTTCTGATATAAAGAAAAAGCAAATGCTTTTCATGTTTTCTTGATTTCTAAGGGGGCAGCTTAAAAAAATAACTGGATGCAGTAGAAATAAAACTACACAGCCACTTAGGTAGCTCATAAACACTAATGATGATAAAATATAGACCTTTATTTCATAGTGATTAAGAAATTAGAAATGAGAGAAGTCAGTTTAACCAAGTTTTGCTGATGTTGAATTCTTCAGGCACCCAGAGTTTTCTGAGGTTCTAGAAGTATCTATTTAGCTCCTCAGGTAAGCTTTACTCTACCTTATTGGTGACCTTTCTGAGATCTCATGGTTTGACTTTTCCTGGTTTCAACTATAGACAGACAGTTGAACAATGTCAATGATAATTTGTATTCATCATTCTTTGTCATCATTGTTCTTCTTCTTCACCCATCAATTAGTGACTGTCATCAACAGGTGTGATGAAGAAAACAAGAGAGGAATATCAGAATAGAAGGAGCCTTGATCCCTGATGACGATAAAGTAACCATACCAATTTAGCAACACTTTTCTGCAGGCTTTTATTTCTCACTTCTTTTTCAAACACTTTTATTTGGAAATTCATTTATATGTACTGAGATATAATTTCAATTGATATACTCACCAAGCCTTATGCAATTCATTACTCACTGTACCCCTTTTCAAATTCCAAGCCATATATCAGGAAAGGTCCTATAAATCTCATACAGCATATGTGAGATGAGGATTGTAATTTATGGGCCTATCCCAGTGATATTCTCACTTCTATAATACATACAGTTTCATCTTAAAGGAAATAGGTTCTTCTGGTCTCATATGAGATATTTTTAAAAATACAAATTCAGCCAAGCCTATGGAGAGGAAAATTCTTGAATTTTTATCACTTAACTGCATTCAGTTGTTTTACATGAAAATTATGCCTCTACACAATCCACATTCTCTGAGTGCTGTCCAGTATTATAGTCTTTGCTTTTAGTAAAGTATATGTGAATCTTTTTCAATTGTTGTGCTTTATTTCTGGAGATTCTAACATCTTTACGTAATATGCATTTAATTTTGACTCTGGGTTGGGTATGGTGGTTCAAGCCTGTAATCCCAGCACTTTGTGGGGCTGAAGTGAGAGGATGGCCTGAGCTCAGGGGTTTGAGATCAGCCTGGGAAACGTGGTGAGACCTCATCTCTACAATATATCAAAAAAGTTAACTGGGCATGGTTGCATCTTTCTGCAGCTCCATTTATTTGGAAGGCTGAGGTGGAAGGATCACCTGAGCCCAAGAGGTCACAGCCAGCCACTGCACTACAGCCTGGGCAATAGAGTGAGAGTCTGAGTCACAAAAAAATTGACTCTGAAAGTGGTTCCCAATTTATCAGGTTTTCAAAGGCCAAGTTAAGAGAAGCATGAAAAAGAAGAAAGCATAAATAATTAGGGTGGGAAATTCTACCACAAAATTTAGTTTGAATAACTTTCTTTCTGATTTCCATCTTCAATGATTTAATTTCTTAGCTCTAAGGAATGCAAGTTAGCAAATTTATTACTTCTGAAAACTGCTTCAAGACACCCAAGTCAGAATGATACCTCCCAAATTGAATTTAAATAAAAATAATTAGTTTTGTCGTGTTTTAATTCACTTACTTCTGCATAGAAATCTTCCTGGAGTTTTGAAACTCATCAGTGATTATCTCCGAAACTGATCCAATAATGTGAGAATAAATATACCATTAACCAATTATACATAATGACTCCAAAACATGCCAATACTGGAGTAGTTCAGGTGATTTATAGGGTTCACTTCAAACAGCCTATTCCACATCTTTTATTTAAAAACTTACATTAAAGGTTACACAAGAACATTGCAGACAAATAGAAGCTACCTTAAATATTGGAATAAAATTCAGAAATATTTTGTATTCCATTTATATGCTTTATACTTTATTTTTAAAAACAAATGGTTTTAATAAGAATAAATCACAGTTTTCTTATTATTCAACACAAACTTATCAAAGATAATGACATCAAAGTGTAGATGGATCAGAAATTGATTCCAAATTTTGAAAAATATATAAGATTGAAATATAAAGAAAATACCTTTGCCACAGTGCTGGTAGGGGTGGTTGAGAAAACATTTGGACATTCCATAAGTCAATATTTACTCAGATTCAATGAAATTATAGTTTTTTTTCTTAACTCACCAAAACTAACTGATTTCTTCTATTTTCTGGCTAATGTTAAACATAATTTGAATGTCAGTCAACATTTTGTCTTCAAAATGACTTTGTTCTATTATTGCATGAAATCCAAAGGTCACAAAAGCCATGGACATTGAAGCATAGCAAAAGTCAGAAGACAGCTGATATGTTTCCACTTAAAATTTCTTCTCTTCTGCTTTTAAAAGTGCTAGATCTCAGGAAGACACTTTGTCTTGAAGAATGAATTGCTCACACATTTTCTTTGAGATCATGACTACTTCATCCCTTTGCCTGGCATATGTATCGATCAAGAAGATCCAAGACTGCTGATTGATTTTATAGTTTGTTAATTGGCACAAGTTACCACTTGACTACTCAGCAGACAAAACAGATGATACATGACTCAACAAATAAACTGAAAAGACTGTACAAATGCCAAAACATTTCATGATAGTTAAGATGTTGAATTCATCTTGTGACAAAATATTTGCTGTCAAAATCTTTCATCAATTTTGTGATAGGACATTATGATAGATTTATTCCTGAAAAATAGGATGATTTATACAAAGAAGTGTTTTTAATGATGGAGATTTATGAATAAAAAAAGACCTTGGCATCTTAAACTATTCTCAACAATACTTTCTTCAGTATAAATGGTGAACTTTTGTACCACTGAGAGGCTGAGACTGAGTTTATTTCACTTTTTCTTTAAAAATTATGAAGACTATGAGGATAGTCGTGTAAATTATGTCTAATGAAAGAATGAACTGCCAGAGGGAGACTATACCACCTAAAATTTTCCACAAGATGACTCATCTTAAAAGATAATTTCAATACTCATCTTGTAAAATCTTTTATATTTTATCAGTAAGACACTTCAGCGTTATCTGAATATAGGTCAGAATCTTTATCACTGTATATTAAAGTTCTTAAGAGAAAAATTTATAGTTGATGTCTAATTTAAAAAAACAGTGAGCGGAATCTTCTACAACAGATTCCTCATGAAATATGTTTCATGTAGCATGCATATACCTTTGTTTAATGATGAAAGAGAATCTGAAGATAAACTGGGCTTCATCATCTTGAAGACAATGTTTACATTTTTAATCTCTGTGGGGGCCAGCCCCACAAGAGTCGTGGGAAGTGTTGAAGGAGAGATGGATAGGCGACGAACGAAGATCATATACCGGACACCTGGTTCTGGAACAGATGACAACTTAATGCTAGTTAATACAGAGCTTTTATACCATTTTTGAAGGGACAAGACAAAGAAGTTTCTTTCACATACATATCTTTTAAAAGTTACCAGCTAGTGGTCTTAGTAGCGAACAAACCAAGATTCCCATAGGCATTTAGACAAGTCTTATTCATAAAGCCAACAATGACACTCTCAGTCCAATGTCCCAAATTACAAATGCTTCAAGAAAGTTTCTTTTTTTTTTTTTTCATTAATCAGTATTTTTTATTATGGTTTTGTGGGGTACAGTTAAGGGTTAGGTGTACAATGACGTTTCATTCAGGCACCCTGTAGATAAGAAGTGTTTTCCCATCCCCCGACAGATATTTGCTACTGTTAATCCCATCCCCCTCCCCCCATAGTTTCCCAGTACCATCAGTCATTTTCTCATAGTTTTGCATTGGATGTTCAAGGTCCATTATATGAGTGAGAACATGTGATATTCGGATTTTTGTTTTTGTGAGAGGTCACTCAGTATTATAGACTCTAGTTCCATCCAGGTTGCAGCGAAATTCATGATTTTGTTCTTTTTTATGGCTGCGTAGTATTCCATCGTGTATATGTACCACATTTTTTAATCCAGTCCTCTTTTGATGGGCAGCATGGTTGTTTCCAGGTTCTTGCTATTGTGAACAATGCTGCGATAAACATACGTGTGCAGGTATCTTTTTTATAGAGTGATTTGTGTTCTTCAGGGTATATTCCCAGTAGGGGGATTGCAGGGTCATATGGAAGGTCAATTTTTAGAGCTTTTAGGAATCGCCACACTGCTTTCCACAGAGGTTGCACTAGTTTACACTCCCACCAACAGTGTAGAAGTGTTCCCTTTTCACCACACCCTCTCCAGCAGCTGTTATTTTTTGAGTTGCTGATAATTGCCATTCTGACTGGAGTTAGGTGGTATCTCAGTGTGGTTTTGATTGAA
>NW_007149892.1:0-7358 GCF_000164805.1 Carlito syrichta | reverse complement strand
TCCGGTGATCCTTCCGCCTCAGCCTTCCAAGTAGCCGGAATTACAGGCATGCGCTACCACGCCCGGCGATTTTTTGATTTATTGTATAGATGAGGTTTCGCTGCCCAGGCGGGTCTTGAACCCGTGGACTCAGGAAATCCACTCACCTCAGCCTCCCAAAGGTGCGGGACTACAGGCTGAGCCACTGAGCCCGGCTTCATGTAAGTTCTTATACTGCAAACTTTTAGTTATTCTGGGTCAAATTTTTCACACATTCGCCTCATTCCCTTGGTCTTTTCTTCCAGTTTATTACTAATTATTTTCATTTTCAAGCCTGACTTCCCATCTTGCCAGTTCACATATTCACACTACACTCATCTTTATTTTCTGTTAGTCTCATCCTATGAGTTTTTGCTCTTGCTTTCAACATGGGCCCAACAAGTGTTACCTTTACATCATTCTCTCTCCTTCTTATAGGACATTGCTTCCTGAGTCTTTTCTTCCTTCCCTCTGGCTCTCCCTCTCTTTTTTTAACTCCTAAAAGGACTCATTTATATTTGTCTTAAATTTTTCTATGTTGACCAGTCTTCAAACCCTTGGAAAATTCCTTCTGCTTTTACTATTGTATTATAATCATTGAACTCAAGGTCAGGAGTGGCTTTCCGGTTTCCACAATTATCTTCTTTGGAGTCGATATCTTTCTGAATATCTCTGCTGCATTTTACAAATCTTTCTCCAAGGAGCTCTGACTTTCTTGATCTTCAAAATGCCATTCTTTCTTGCTTGCCTCTGCTTGTCTAGGACTGCCCCTTTATGTTCTCTTTGTGAGATCTCTTACCCTTCTTTCTCATAGATGTAAGCACACTAAGCACAACTTTCAGGTCTTCTCTAGACAACCTCTTTCAGTGACACCATATTCTTTGAGAGTTTCATTTATTCATTCATTTATTCAACAAATATCTATGGAGTTCTCACTATACCTGTCAATATTACAGATACTGGTTATAGAATGGAGAATTAAACAAAGACCCTAAATTCATGATGCTAAGATTCTAGTTATTATATGTAGGCAATATGTAGACAATATACAAAGATATATATGAATATAGTTTGTTAGGCGGTAATAATTCTTAAATTGAAGAATAAAAAAAGGGGGATAGAAGGTGTCATCTCATAAGACATACTTGACAAAGACCTGAGTAAAATGAAGAAGGCAGTCAGAAATCTTCTGAGGGAAGGATATTTCAGAAAATGGAATAGCAGTTTTGAAGTCCCTGAGTTTGAAGTATGGTTGGTGTATCCTAGAAATAACAAGGAGAGCAGTGTGGCTGGGATACAGCATGCAAGAAAGAAAACATCATGAAAACTTTGTAGGTTACAAAAGTCAGGGTGCAAGATCCATCTGTAATACCAAGAACCAAATTGTAACAGTAGCTTGAACAAAATTGATGCAGCTTGTCTCTTTCTTTGAAAGTCTAAGTTTTCCAGCAGTGATGGGCTGGTTCCATGATACAGCGCACCAGACCATTTAATATTTTTGTTTTGTATTCTTAAACTCAGTGCTTCCAGGGTGGCTAACTTATTATCCTGCAGCACCTCTGTAATGCAACTGGTTTCAAGGTAGAAATAGGGAAGTGAAAGCTAGTGTCTTTTAGTTGCAATGTATGACTGAAAAATTAAACACCTCATTTTTAGTAGTGCTCTTTCTGTGCCAGAATCAAAATAAAGTATAATAGATTTGAGAATTCAGTCTGTAACTGCATGCCCATGTCATCAGCTAAAAGATTTGTTCATATAGAAGAAATAGATGAATATTGTGGAGAGATAGCAATGTGTACTACAAAGGCAAGATTAATTTCAAATTTTACTCCAGACATGACAGAAAAAACATAGAAACATTTTCAATAGATGAATGACGTTTACATGCAACTTACATTTTAAAAATAGGTCTGTAGTTTTTGTGTGGCAGCCAGAAATCAGCTATTACTACATGAGTAATGATAGTTGGAAGAGAATCATAGAAACAAGACAACTAGTTAGGAGGGTTTTGTTTCAAATACCATTGGCATGCTCACAAATCTCAAGTCTAAGTCTTTATGCTATGTTATTATTAAAATTTTGAAGTGCAATGCTTATATTCTATATTTTATTATATTCTCTACATTTACATCCAATAGGCAACTCAAAATTTAACATGATCAAAATCACCTGCTTTATATTTCCCCCTAATATGATACTACTTTTGCCTCTATTCTTATATTTTCCATTGCAATAGAAGTTATCTAGAAAATTTATGTTTTTTTCCCCATCTTTCATCTGCCATAACATAACAATTCTTCATATGGCTATTTTTAATCAACAGATTCTATTTTTAGAACAGTTGTAGACTTATAGAAACACACACACCCACACACACATACACGGAGGGTAGCTAAGAAATTGGCACAGGCAATTGTGTAGGCTGAGAATTTCAGAATTTGCAAGTGGGTTGGTGGGATAGAGACCCAGGAGAGAACTGCAGTTTGAAACCAAATGCCTTCTGCTGGCAGAATTTTCTCTTCCTCCAAAGAGGCCAGTCTTTCCCTATTGAGGTCATCAAATAATTAGACAACTCCATCCATGCTATGGAGGGTAACCTGATGCACTCAAAGTCTAATGATTTAAATGTGAATGTCATCTAAAAAAATACCTTCACAGAAATATCTAGAATGACGTTTGACCAAGTATCTGTGTACTGTGGCCTACCCAAGTAGACATATAAAATTTGTTATCATATACTATTTTCCCAATTACTTATGAAGAATCCATTGGTTGTTTCCAGCTTTTGGATATCACAAACGAAACTGACATAAACATTAACGGACATGTTTTTGTGTGAACATATGTTTTCAACTTCATTAGATAAATACCTAGGAGAGTGACTGCTAGGTTGTATCATAAGACTATGAATGGCTTTGCAAGAAGCTACCAAATTATCTTCCAAAGCAATTATATAATTTTGCATTCCTACCAGATATGAATGATAGCTCTTGTTCTGTCATATGTCTGTCAGCATTCAAAATTTCCAAGTATCCTTTATGTTGTTTACCATTCCAATAGTTTTATATTTAACTCTATGAGACATTTTAAGTTGATTTTTGTAATTGGTGTAAGATTTGTTTCTACATTTTTTTAATGTATGGATGTCTGATGTTGAAGCACCATTCACTGAAGTGAGTGGATTGCCTGAGCCCACGGGTTCGAGACCTGCCTGGGCAGCGAGACCTCATCTCTACAATAAATCAAAAAATCATCCGGGCATGGTAGCGCATGCCTGTGATTCCAGCTACTTGGAAGGCTGAGGCGGAAGGATCGCTGGAGCCCAGCAGGTTGAGGCTGCCGTGGCCGGGAGTCCACTGCACTCCAGTCTGGGCGACAGAGTGAGAATCCAACTCAAAAAAAAAAAGAAAAGAAAACACTATCCATTCTCCACCAAATTACCTTTGCTCCTTTGTGAAAGACTGGTTGACTATATTTTTGTGGGTCTATTTCTGGGCTGTTTGTTCAGTTCCATTTATCAATGTGGATATTATTTCATCACTACAACCCTGTTGTGATGGCTGTAGCTTTATAGGTAGTCTAGAAGTCGAGCGATATCAGTCCTCAAACTGTGTTCTTCTTAAGTGTTCTGTTGACTAGTCTGGGCTCTTTGCCTTTCCATATAAACTGTATCATTAGTTTGTCAATACCCATAAGCTAGTTGGCTGGGATTTAGATGTGAATTACAATAAATCTGTCATGCAGCTTTTTTAATCTTTTATATAGTTCAAATCTAATTTTCCTGAATAACTATCACCACTACTGACAATGCTACTGTCATGGACGATGCTGATGCTGCACTGGTTTGGGCTTAAGTATATCTTTCTTGGCTTATTTTTCTTTTAAATAATAAAAATAAAATAAAATAGCTTTTTGACAAGTTCACTGCCTCCAGTCTTGTCTTCTTCAAATACATTCTTCATATGTGGTTCTAGTAAAAAGGAATGATGGTCCATTTAAATCCCTATAATGAGCTAACAGGTAGGAAAAAATTCTACATTCTAATGTGTCACACAATATCCCCATGTGTCAGAGTCCAGCTCCAACACAAGGGTTAGGGCCTAAGGCGAGAGAATCAGATGCGGTGAAGGAAGAAGACATAAGTCAACTCCCTGGGTCGAGTTCGGGACTCTTCCAAAGTTTATTCAATTTTCACATGTTTATATAAGGCATTTTCAACCCTCAACCCCCTCACACATATGCCCACAAAAAGCTTACATTATGTTTTATTTTACAATCAAACGTTCTGCAATGCTTTATTTGATCCTCCCTATTCTATTTTTTTGTTTTCATTATGTTAAAATCAACAGACAGGAATGAAACAATTTCTGCTAAAAATAATTAACTGTAACCTTTCAACCCTTACCCCTTTTATATCATATTTCTAGCAATTCTTACATGTAACTTAACAGCAATATATTGGCGTTTACATCTATAACTAATTTTATTGTTTCTTATAAATAATTTTATTATTTCTTAATTATTTCCTATAAACTTTCTTATTATGTATCTATCTTTATTCTGATTTTAGTTATATGAATCATAATCTAATAATGCTTAACAACCTTTATATGAATTATATTTAACCGCTCTTATATCCTATATTTGTTTTCTATTTAATGATTTTTATCTAATTATCTTTAATCATCATCCTATTTTTATCTACTTAAACTATTCTTTTCTATATTGTTATACTACTAAATCATTTTACTCTTACAAACTTATATCTACTATGTCTATGCTTTCTTAAATTATGTTTAAAAGCAGCTGCCCTCAGGATGGACTTGTCTCAGTTCTCACAAACTTCCTCCTCCATCTTACCCGTCTAAGGTGTTATTTTAGTATAGGGTCTGTTAACCATTAAAAATAAAGAATGACAAAGTTTTTTATTTTCCTTATACACAATGGTTTTGCTTTTCATGGAAACGAAGGTAACAAAACATTCTCTAGCGTCTCTAATGGCTGTGCTTTTGCTGTGTTCCTTATTCATGTCTCAAACTTCAGTTTCACCAATACATCATCCTCGCTTATCAGTTAATGCTTCATCAGAAAGGAGTACTTTCTGTCTTATGCACACACTTCCAAAGATCAAAGGGGGCCCATCAATGGGATCCATGGGGTTTTGCCTCCGGCACAGCCGCTTTAGCTGGGGCCTTGCTCCCAGCCAGCGTTTTTCCCACTTTCAGGTAACCCTTACTTTGCCTTCTGTTAGGAGTTGTGGCTCCCAACACCCATGGATTAGTTTCTCTTTAATTTACCTCTTTGCCTCATCCTTTGTTCTAACTAGCTACAGACTTTTTAAAGTTTTTCACAATTGATGTTGCTTCTCTTATGTGTGTACAGTTTTAATAAAATGCCTTTCTCATCTTCTTTGGCTTAAAGAAATTCAGTCTTCACTTTTTTTCCTGAACATGTAGACATTCACCACATACATTCAACTTCCTTAATTGTTCATTCATTTTTTTATCCATGCATTTAAACAAAGCGTCATAATTTAAACTTCTACACCCAATTTTTCCTTGTGAATAAAGACAGGTTTTAACTTAACTTTGTTTCTTGTGTATTTATTTAGAACAGTGATTTTGGTATCTGGTAAGAGTTTAGTGAATGAATAATGGAACAAATATATAAGTAAAGGTATGATTTTATTTTTCAAGGAAGGACTGGTTGAATTGCTATTACATGATATTGTTCTTGATTAAAGCAAATACTTTCAAAGACTAGTTCAGGTGTTGGAAGCCATTTTCTTTTTGAACAGCCATTTACCTTTTTTGAACTCTTTAATTTGTTGTCAATCTTCTTTCTTTATGTTAATCATGGGAATTGCTTTCTCCCCCTATGCTGATTGTCTTCTATTGTACATCTGCATTTAGTCAACATTCAAGATTCTTCAAAACTAATTTTATCATTTTATCCCTATGAGAGCATTCCCAACTACACCTTTATACATCTTAGTTGACAGGCTATATATTTATTTTTAACTTCACTTTGACTCCTCCCTGAAAAACTACAGTCTTCCTTTTTTCTGACTTTTATCTTGGATTTCTGATCAGGTGAATACAAAAACAAAATTTATTTCAGAGTAGTAAATATAAGGTCTTAGAGTAGATGTAACCAAATTGAATTTATTTCTTCTTTTGATTGTTACTTCACTTAGAAATTTAGTTGAAGACAGTCTGTGTGTATAAAATTATAATACAGCTGGGCTCGGTGGCTCAGTCTGTAATCCCAGCACTTTGGGAGGTTGAGGTGAGTGGATTGCCTGAGCCCGTGGGTTCGAGACCCACCTGGGCAACTTGGCGAGACCTCATCTCTACAATAAATAAAAACATCAGCCGGGTGTGTTAGTGCACACCTGTAGTTCCAGGTACTTGGAAGGCTGAGGGGCAAGGATCGCCAGAGCCCAGCAGGTTGAGACTGCAGTGGCCAGGAGCGGCTACAGCACTCCAGTCTGGGTGACAGAGTGAGACTCCCAACTCAAAAAAAAATTATAATACAATAGAAATAGATTAAAATCAGTACTAAAAATAGTTTCTTTCTGCATTTTTTCAAATTTCTTATATCAAACTACTCCTAGGAATATTCTGAGCCAGCACATAAGAGGAAGGTTGTACGTTAAGCATGTTTCTTTTGGTTTTTCTTTCAAAACAAATTTTTATTTTCTATCAATCATTTAATTTGATGTAGAATTCAATATGACATCAATCTTATCACAGTCTTACTACAATACTTCTGTTAGTTGGTTGAAAGGGGTTTGTCACAGTTTCTTGTTTCTTAAAATAAATATCTCTGAAAACTCTTATAAAACAAACTCTAACCTTTGTTCAAATTTTCACATTACAATGGAAGAATCATCTGGCCTGATTACTACCAGTGATGATTTCTGGTTCCCAGATCCAGAAAGCCTAGCTGAAATAAAACGTATTCTATGAAATAATGGCTATTCTATGTAACACAGAAAATCTAATAAGAGCCACAGATGTGAATCACCCTTATGGTTCTTGTCAGATATTACTCAAAGAAAAAATTTCAGGATAGTTTTCTGGATTCATGAACATAGTTTTATATATATATAAATATATGTATATATATATATGCATATATATGTATATATATGTACATATATATGTGGCTATATATGCACACACACATGCATATAAAATTAAGGAAATAATTATAGATGTAGTTATACACAAACATACATAATATTGTTATATATGCTGTTACTGTATGTGTCAAATATAGTATAATATTACAATATTGATAGAGTAAAAATGTATGGATGTGCTGGTAGATATTAG
>NW_007149891.1:0-7440 GCF_000164805.1 Carlito syrichta | reverse complement strand
TGATATCATAGAATGAGTTAAGAAAGAATCTTTTCTTCTCAATTCAGTAGGATTGGCATAAGCTGTTCCTTGCACTTCTGGTAAAATTCAGCTGTGAATATATCTGGTCTTGAGTTTTTTTAGTAGGCATTTTTTTATTTATCATTTTTAGTAGATATTTATTAATGAATCAATTTTGTGACTTGTTATTGATCTGTTTGAAGTTTCAATATCTTCCTATTTCAATTGTAGGAGGTTGTGTGTTACCAGGAATTTATGCATTTTTTTCTAGATTTTCTGGTTTACACATGAATAGATATTTGTAAGAATCTCTGATGATCTTTTTGTATTTTTCCAAGATCAGTTGTAACATGGCCTTTGGTATTCAGATTGTATTTATTCAGATATTATCTCTCACATTCCTCTCTCTTTCTCTCTCTCTCTTTCTCTCTGGTGCTTTTTCTTTTTTTTAAATCAAGTCAGGGATCTGTTAGTCTTGTTTATCTTTTGCACCAGCTTCTTTACTACTTCTGTACATTTTTTTCTTTTTGTCTCATTTTCTTTTATTTCCACTCTGACATTGATTATTTATTTTCTTTTACTGACTTTGGGTTTAGTTTGTTTGACTTGTTATTGATCTGTTTGAAGTTTCAATATCTTCCTATTTCAATTGTAGGAGGTTGTGTGTTACCAACCTCCAGTTTCAGTAGGTGTGACATTATACTGTTTGTTTGAGATTTCTCTATTTAGTTGATGTGAGCATGCAATGTTATAAACTTCCTCTTAGCATTGTTATATGGTGTTCCAGAGGTTTTGGTATGTTGTACTATTATTTTTATTTGATTCTAAGAACCTGTTTATTTCTGTCTTGATATGGGTTCTTAACCAAAAATCAGGAACATGTTGTTTAATTTCCATATATTTGTGTGTTTTTTAAGGGGTCTTCTTGGTGTTATCTGTTTTTATTCTGTGTGGTTCTAAATGTTAAGTATTATTTTGACTTTTTTGAATTTATTCAGACTTCATCTATGAAAAAGCATGTGCTCAAGTGTAAGGTGTGTTCCATGTACAGATAAAAATAATGCAAATTTTGTGGTTCTTTCATGATGTGTTCTATAGATGTCTATTAAATCTAATTGATCAATTGTCAAATTTAAATGCTGGATTCATTTGTTAGTTTTCAATGTTGTGTTTAAAGCTGATAGTAGGGGTATTGAAGTTCCCCACTATTATTGGGTTCCTATATATGTCTTCTTTTCAGTTAAGTAAAAATTGTTTTATAAATCTCATTGCTTCTATATTGGGTGTATGTACATTCAATCTTTTTTGTTGAATTGAGCTCTTTATCACTTTTCAGGTCCCTTCATTGTCATTTTTTTTCTTTATTGGTTTAAAGTCTGTTTTACCTAACACAATAATAGTGACTCCTTCTCTTTTTGTTTTCTACTTTTGAAGAAGATCTTTTTCAATCCTTTTACCTTGATCCTAGGGGTGTCCTTAAAAGTGACATAGGTTTCTTAAAGATAGCAGACTGGGATTTTTTAGAAAATAAAATTTGCTACTCTGTGCTTCTTAAACAGGTCATTCAGATCATTAACATTTAAGTTAATAATTGCTATGTGAGGATTTGTTTCTGCCATATTGTTGTTGAGAAGTTGCTTTGTGTTCTCAGCTTTGTGGTTGATAAGTATGGTCAAATGGCTAGCCATTTCTAATTATGAGAAAAATTCAAATCAAAACCACAATGATACTATCTCATACCAGTTTGAATGACTATTATTAAAAAGTCAACAAACAACAGATGGGGAAGTTCTGGAGAAAGGGGAACACTTATACAGTCTTTTGGTAAAGTAAGCTAGTTCAATCCTTGTGAAAAACAGTTTGGACATTTCTCAAGGATCTAATATAAATTTACCATTTGATACATCAATCACACTAATGGGCATATACCCAAAGGAACATACATTGTTCTATTAAAAAGACACCTGCACTCATATATTTATTGCAGCACTATTCACAGTAGTGGGGAACTATAACCATTCAGAAATCCATAAATAGTGGACTGGATAAGAAAGTGTGACATATATTCACCATGGAATACAACATAGCCATAAAAAAGGAATAAAATCATGGCATTCCCAGCAAAATGGATGCAGCTGAAGGCCATCAACCTTACATGAATTATAACATAAAGGAAAAACTAAATACCACATGTTCTCAGTCATAAGTGGTTGTTAAGTACTGGGCATACACAGGCTCAAGGATGAGAACAACAAACACTGGAGACTACTCAAGGGAGAAGGTAGACAGGGGAAGTAAAAGTTGAAAAGCCTCCCACTGGGTACTAAGCTCAGTACCTATGGGTGAAGTCATGAGAATTCAAACCTCACCATCACTCCATAAACATATAGACACATCCGCACACATAGTCATTGAGGATAAAATAAAATAAAATAAACGTGTGATACCAGTCATAAAAACAATCCACTTTTCTAAACATACCGTGTCAAAATTTAAAACAGAAGCAAAAGCAGAATGAGAATTCTCAACCATGTATTAAAGAAAAAGTGAAAAACTAATGGGGCTTGAAAACCCTGTCGTTCTGAAACAGTTTCAGTATAAAGTATTAATTAGTCATTATTTATCCAGTATAACATACTCAATTCATTTTAGCAAAAAATATTGTAAATTTTTTTTTACAAAGATGCATAGAAGTTTCAGGGCTTGCATATATTACTCACAAACATTTTTATCTTCAATTGATACATTAATTACCCTTAGTCAACAGAAGTTTATTTTTTAAATTAAAAATGTGATGATATACAGTTGCCTTTCTAAAACAGTTAATTAATGCCAGATACAGCTTACTTATGACTTTCTCTGCCTTTACAGCTGTAGGTAGGCTGGCTATCACAGCTCCAAGCACTATTTTACCATTAATACTAAGAAGACACGGCCAAGCAGTAGTTCCAGCTACACCAGTACTTAGAGTAGAAAATAAATATGTTCTCCAAACTTTCTACAGCAGATCTCTGCCCATATTTCATTGATTAGAACAGTGCTATCTGCTAAACTGTAGTTGCAGGAGAGACTGAGAAAGTGAAGATGGCTCTTATACATTCTATTGTTAAAGAGTAGAAGAGAAAAGGTATTTGGAGACTAAGAATGCTTAATGGATTAGCCAACTACAACCCCAACCCCACCAGCCTCTGGGAAGTGCTGCACCCCCAAATGGTAAAAATTAAACAGCTATTATTCAACAGGATGTATTAGCCAATCAAATAATGCTTATGGGAATGAATACTACTAATTTTAGAGTAAAAACAAAGTGTGAATAATGACTCATTAATTATTGTGCACTTTGGAAAAGACATAAAAATCCTTTTTGCCCCTGTTCCCTAATCAGGATAATAGGAATTATGAAACTCACTTTGAAAGTTTTTTGTGAAAATTCAATGGGCTAACAAAATTACATTATATTACACTGCAATTCAACACAACATGAATTCTTTATAAATGTTATTTATTGTTAGGTTGACAACTACAGCATATTTTATGCTAAACAAAACTCCAAGGAAGTATGGGTTTTTTTGTAAACACTTTGCTTCTTGTTCTACAGAAATAGTTTTTGAAAGTTCTAGTTCCATTTTACAGTATGGTTACTATATTTAATAATAATCTATCGAATATGCTAAATTGCTAGAAGAGAGAATTTTAAATGATTTCACCACAAAGATATGAACATTTGAGATGATAGATATGCTAATTACCCTAAATTGATTACTACACATTGTGAGTATATATCAAATATAATAAGTGTATACATAAATATGTACACTATTATTTATCAGTTGAAAAGGAAATAAAACTTAAGAAACATATTTTTCAAGATTGGTAAAAGAGCAAAGGCAATTTATAACTATTCCTTTTTTCTAAAAATCTTTTGTTAATTTTTAAATGTTTTGTTATATATCCTTGTTCTCCACTTTTTTAGAGCTCTGATAATCATGGTGGGTCTGCAATATTTCTTAATTTAATATATGTAATCTAGTCCTATTATTTGGGACAGATTATTCTAGTCAAAGAGAAGGAATTACCACAGTAAACAAGATGAGAGACATTCTTATTCTGGCAAACGACATGCTGCATACTGCTTAGAAATAACTTCCCAACATACAAAATTATTGTAATTTATCTTTAGAAAATTATTGGGAAAATATGTATGTAATAGGCACAGAACTTCTTTAGGAATTTGTAGGTGGATCAAGAAAGTTGACTATGTTATTAATGGTAACACTGTATGTACAATGCATTAAAATTTTCAGAATTTTATCAGAATTTGCAGAATATCAGATCTCATTTGGTTTTATCAAAGTGTTGGGGTGTAGATGATACATTTCTTATAGTGCTTAGGAGAAATATGACATTTAGAAAGTTTATACAATTTGGTAAATCTCACAAAGAGGGTCAAGGAAACATTTAAACTTCAGATCCCGGGACTCCAGCCCACATAGCAGAGATTATGGTACTTGATGCATGATGAACAGCTGTACTATTTGCGCTGTGCCTCTGTTTTCTCATTGATGAAATGGGGATTATAACAGTACCTACTTCAAAGCTTGGTGCATTAGTCTGCTAAAGCAGCTATAGCTACATACTTGTGAATGGATAGCTTAAACAACAAAAAATTTACTTCTCATAATTCTGGAAGCTGGGAATTCCAGAATTAAGGTGAAAGATCTTGGTAATTTGATTTCCATTGATGGTCCACTTTCTGACCTTTGGCAAGCCACCTTTTCACCTCTTCTTATCAAGTCACTAACCCCATTACAAAGGCTCCATCCCCATGACCTCATACAACCCTAATTTTCTCCTAAAATCCCTATCTCCAAATACCGTCATTTTAGAGGGTAGTGCTTCAACATATGAATTTTAGGAGGATACCATCCATTTCACACTTGTCATGAAAATTAAGTGTCATCACATGTAAATATTTAGAGTCATGACTTGGGCTTAATACATAGGTTTAAACATGTTAGGTATTACTTTTACAATTTTCCTTAGTTTCGTTTTCCAGAATTATCTTAGTTGCACAAAGTGAGGTAAAATAGAAATGATCTGAATGTTTCTAACAAACCAGACAGTATCAGTGTTAAAGAAACTCTTTGGTAATAGGTCGAATATCTTGGGAGGCATCAAATTCTACAGATTCATTAGAGATTCACTGTTCCAAGAACCAACTGTATACTGGCAACTCATATCTACAGTAGTACCCCATAGCATCTAAATGCAAGTTAGCAAACTGCTTCTTCCCTGAGATATTCCTACTCAATCTTAGTCCAGTAGCATCCTTTTGGTTATCAACAGAAGTCTGAAATCTGCCTTAACTGGTGTCCTTTGTTTTATCAGCCCTAACCATTCCCCTTAAAGATTCTCATGTGGTAAACTCAGGTCAATAATTTCATGCAACATAATCTAAAAGCTGATATCACCTTTCTTATTAAACAAAAAGGAAAATATATTTGAAAGTATTTGCTGTGAACCAAATATTAGGTACTCAATCTATAAGGATGGACCTGAAGAGTTTCGATTCTTATAAAATTTATGTTGAATAAATGGAATCAGGCATGGAAACAAGTATGTTCGATGCAGTTGTATAAGTGTTGCAAGAAGAATGTAGTCACATGCTATTGATGACTACTGAAGTGATCAACAAGCAGGGAGAACAAGGTAATTGTTGACAGTGCAGGGTAAGAGTCAGAAACCAGAGATCCTGGGTGAGTCTAGCCATAGACAAGATGCAATTTGAAATAATTCACTGGCATAAGCTTTTACTATTCAAGATATGGCATCGTTTTTCCATGACTACTAACTCATAATAACACTCTCACAGTTTGTTACTGTGCTTTGTTGACACTCAACATACATGCATGTCTTACCTAGAGTGGGCAAAAGACTGGTAATGATAATTCACTCTCTAGTCATGAATTTACTATTTGCAATTGTAGAGTATAAATGTGGAGCAACGCATATTTCAACAACATTACCTCTTGGACTCTGTAAGCCATAATCATTGTATCTCTGCTGCATAATCTTTTGTAATGTTGACAGCACCACTGTCTTCCACACACAAAGCCTGGGAGAAGTTCCAAGCAAGAGGAGGAATCCCATTCATACAAATTTCTTCTACACTTTTTCTGCTAGGATTTGACATGAGCTGAATGGGCATAATTTCACCACATTGATTAGACATGAGAAAATACAGAGGTCTGAAAAGTACAAGAAACCTTGTACAAGAAGTCTTGAAATCTCTCATACAAGTGTGGTTCTCTCATAAGGCTTTTTGACATGTGATGTGTAGCCTCTCAAGAAGTTTGAGTGACTGTCCTGGGCACAGTTTGCAGGACACTTGACACTACTCACATTACCTGTGGGTACTGTAAAATACTGTGGTCAGAACACAAATAGGTGAGAACTGACACACCAGTCCAGCCATAGGTCTCAATCCAAGGGTTAGGAGAGAGGTATCACAGTCAGAATCCTAAACTCACAGTATGTCAGATGTGGTCATAACCCCAAATATGCATGTCAGAACCATTGTGGAAGTCTAACCTCATTGATCCCATGAAAGCAGTACAGTACCAGCTCAATAGGCCTCCTTTCTACATCCTGGTCTGTCCTCAGGGCTTTATGAAGACCCTCATATATGTACATTATCTTTCACAATTAAGAAATATGGTCACAGGAATTTATTCCATTTTTAGTAGCAAAAAAGCTAATTTTCTATTTTATTATAAATTGACAACGTATAATTGTATATACTTATGAGGATATAAAGTGATATTGTTTATAAATTCAATGTGAAATAATTAAATCAAACCAATGAATATATCCATTACCTCAAATACTTATTTTTTTGCAATGAGAACATTTAAAATTTATTTGACTTTTTGGCTAAGATTGAGTGTAGTATCTGTTCTTATTAAAGTCAAATATTTTTAAAGAATATAAGAAACTAGATGAAAATACCATTATTAACTATCTTTAGAACATAAATTCTTTCCAAAAGAAATTTCAAGAGCTCACAAATAATGTAACATCAAATCTAGAAAAGTGGGATGGCTTAGTAACTTTCTTGTTCATGAAAAGCCTCACAGAAACAAAACTGGAAGGTGTCAATAGAGCCAAATGTCGAGAAGGAGGGTGGCAGGTCAGCCTGCAGGAAGGCCTCAGGCTGCCTCAGCAGCTGTTGTCCATGAGCTTTCTCTGGACTAGCTCCATGTCCACATAGCATGGCTTTGCTTTCTCATTTTCTGTTCCCAGCTCTGATTTCCGACCAGTCTGCAGAACTGGACCCTGACACTGGCTCCACACTGACAACTCCTGCTGTGTTAACTCAGCCTGTATCGCCCCCACGCTGCTTTTACTAACACTAAGTTTTGGCAACCTACTCACTGCCTC
>NW_007149890.1:0-3970 GCF_000164805.1 Carlito syrichta | reverse complement strand
CAACATACAAAATTATTGTAATTTATCCTTTAGAAAAATTATTGGGAAAATATGTATGTAATAGGCACAGAACTTCTTTAGGAATTTGTAGGTGGATCAAGAAAGTTGACTATGTTATTAATGGTAACACTGTAAGACTGTACAATGCATTAAAATTTTCAGAATTTTATCAGAATTTGCAGAATATCAGATCTCATTTGGTTTTATCAAAGTGTTGGGGTGTAGATGATACATTTCTTATAGTGCTTAGGAGAAATATGACATTTAGAAAGTTTATACAATTTGGTAAATCTCACAAAGAGGGTCAAGGAAACATTTAAACTTCAGATCCCGGGACTCCAGCCCACATAGCAGAGATTATGGTACTTGATGCATGATGAACAGCTGTACTATTTGCGCTGTGCCTCTGTTTTCTCATTGATGAAATGGGGATTATAACAGTACCTACTTCAAAGCTTGGTGCATTAGTCTGCTAAAGCAGCTATAGCTACATACTTGTGAATGGATAGCTTAAACAACAAAAAATTTACTTCTCATAATTCTGGAAGCTGGGAATTCCAGAATTAAGGTGAAAGATCTTGGTAATTTGATTTCCATTGATGGTCCACTTTCTGACCTTTGGTAAGCCACCTTTTCACCTCTTCTTATCAAGTCACTAACCCCATTACAAAGGCTCCATCCCCATGACCTCATACAACCCTAATTTTCTCCTAAAATCCCTATCTCCAAATACCGTCATTTTAGAGGGTAGTGCTTCAACATATGAATTTTAGGAGGATGCCATCCATTTCACACTTGTCATGAAAATTAAGTGTCATCACATGTAAATATTTAGAGTCATGACTTGGGCTTAATATATAGGTTTAAACATGTTAGGTATTACTTTTACAATTTTCCTTAGTTTCGTTTTCCAGAATTATCTTAGTTGCACAAAGTGAGGTAAAATAGAAATGATCTGAATGTTTCTAACAAACCAGACAGTATCAGTGTTAAAGAAACTCTTTGGTAATAGGTCGAATATCTTGGGAGGCATCAAATTCTACAGATTCATTAGAGATTCACTGTTCCAAGAACCAACTGTATACTGGCAACTCATATCTACAGTAGTACCCCATAGCATCTAAATGCAAGTTAGCAAACTGCTTCTTCCCTGAGATATTCCTACTCAATCTTAGTCCAGTAGCATCCTTTTGGTTATCAACAGAAGTCTGAAATCTGCCTTAACTGGTGTCCTTTGTTTTATCAGCCCTAACCATTCCCCTTAAAGATTCTCATGTGGTAAACTCAGGTCAATAATTTCATGCAACATAATCTAAAAGCTGATATCACCTTTCTTATTAAACAAAAAGGAAAATATATTTGAAAGTATTTGCTGTGAACCAAATATTAGGTACTCAATCTATAAGGATGGACCTGAAGAGTTTCGATTCTTATAAAATTTATGTTGAATAAATGGAATCAGGCATGGAAACAAGTATGTTCGATGCAGTTGTATAAGTGTTGCAAGAAGAATGTAGTCACATGCTATTGATGACTACTGAAGTGATCAACAAGCAGGGAGAACAAGGTAATTGTTGACAGTGCAGGGTAAGAGTCAGAAACCAGAGATCCTGGGTGAGTCTAGCCATAGACAAGATGCAATTTGAAATAATTCACTGGCATAAGCTTTTACTATTCAAGATATGGCATCGTTTTTCCATGACTACTAACTCATAATAACACTCTCACAGTTTGTTACTGTGCTTTGTTGACACTCAACATACATGCATGTCTTACCTAGAGTGGGCAAAAGACTGGTAATGATAATTCACTCTCTAGTCATGAATTTACTATTTGCAATTGTAGAGTATAAATGTGGAGCAACGCATATTTCAACAACATTACCTCTTGGACTCTGTAAGCCATAATCATTGTATCTCTGCTGCATAATCTTTTGTAATGTTGACAGCACCACTGTCTTCCACACACAAAGCCTGGGAGAAGTTCCAAGCAAGAGGAGGAATCCCATTCATACAAATTTCTTCTACACTTTTTCTGCTAGGATTTGACATGAGCTGAATGGGCATAATTTCACCACATTGATTAGACATGAGAAAATACAGAGGTCTGAAAAGTACAAGAAACCTTGTACAAGAAGTCTTGAAATCTCTCAAACAAGTGTGGTTCTCTCATAAGGCTTTTTGACATGTGATGTGTAGCCTCTCAAGAAGTTTGAGTGACTGTCCTGGGCACAGTTTGCAGGACACTTGACACTACTCACATTACCTGTGGGTACTGTAAAATACTGTGGTCAGAACACAAATAGGTGAGAACTGACACACCAGTCCAGCCATAGGTCTCAATCCAAGGGTTAGGAGAGAGGTATCACAGTCAGAATCCTAAACTCACAGTATGTCAGATGTGGTCATAACCCCAAATATGCATGTCAGAACCATTGTGGAAGTCTAACCTCATTGATCCCATGAAAGCAGTACAGTACCAGCTCAATAGGCCTCCTTTCTACATCCTGGTCTGTCCTCAGGGCTTTATGAAGACCCTCATATATGTACATTATCTTTCACAATTAAGAAATATGGTCACAGGAATTTATTCCATTTTTAGTAGCAAAAAAGCTAATTTTCTATTTTATTATAAATTGACAACGTATAATTGTATATACTTATGAGGATATAAAGTGATATTGTTTATAAATTCAATGTGAAATAATTAAATCAAACCAATGAATATATCCATTACCTCAAATACTTATTTTTTTGCAATGAGGAACATTTAAAATTTATTTGACTTTTTGGCTAAGATTGAGTGTAGTATCTGTTCTTATTAAAGTCAAATATTTTTAAAGAATATAAGAAACTAGATGAAAATACCATTATTAACTATCTTTAGAACATAAATTCTTTCCAAAAGAAATTTCAAGAGCTCACAAATAATGTAACATCAAATCTAGAAAAGTGGGATGGCTTAGTAACTTTCTTGTTCATGAAAAGCCTCACAGAAACAAAACTGGAAGGTGTCAATAGAGCCAAATGTCGAGAAGGAGGGTGGCAGGTCAGCCTGCAGGAAGGCCTCAGGCTGCCTCAGCAGCTGTTGTCCATGAGCTTTCTCTGGACTAGCTCCATGTCCACATAGCATGGCTTTGCTTTCTCATTTTATGTTCCCAGCTCTGATCTCCGACCAGTCTGCAGAACTGGACCCTGACACTGGCTCCACACTGACAACTCCTGCTGTGTTAACTCAGCCTGGATTGCCCCCACGCTGCTTTTACTAACACTAAGTTTTGGCAACCTACTCACTGCCTCCTCAGAGTCTGACCTCAACTCCACCCTTTTTATTTCCACTTCATTTCTCCTTCTCAATTCTGACAGCTTGCAGTGACCTTCTCTAGTTACAAAGACAAAAATGCCTTATGTTTCATTTGCAAAATTCTCAAGTAGAATACATCATACCTCTAGTCTTGTTCTCTAAGGGCCATTTTATTAGTCAAATTACTGCTTTCCTATTACATCAGGACAAGTCTGAGAGACCTTGAATAAGTCTCAATTCCTCTTGGAGCCTACCCTTGATAGTTCCTTGGTTTCCTCCAGTATAAACTCAAGCATATCAGACTACTTAAGTAACCTTTTAAGATTACCTCCATTTAGAATAAAACTGCTCTTATATTCCTAAACTCAGTAAAATGGCCCAAGCAGGCACTTAAATCCCAGGAGTCATCTAGAAATCCTCTCTCACTCATGCTCATAATCCAAATGAACAAAGTACTGCCTCTTGCCTTATCACTTCATCTCTTATTCCTAGCTTTACTTGAACTTTCTCTGTGAGGATGCCTTTAAGTCTCCCACACCTTCCAGTTCCTTCAGGGTTAAGCACTTCCACTTCGGGGCTCTCTTAGTGTCTCCTGGCCTTTCCTTGAGTGTGAATTAACTTGAGTGCCTCCATGAGGACAGAGGACTGGCCTTATTCTCCAGAAAGA
>NW_007149889.1:0-24176 GCF_000164805.1 Carlito syrichta | reverse complement strand
TCTCAAGTAGAATACATCATACTTCTAGTCTTGTTCTCTAAAGGCTATTTAATAGTCAAATTACTGCTTTCCTATACATCAGGACAAGTCTGTGAGACCTTGAATAAGTCTCAATTCCTCTTGGAGCCTACCCTTGATAGTTCCTTGGTTTCCTCCAGTATAAACTCAAGCATATCAGACTACTTAAGTAACCTTTTAAGATTACCTCCATTTAGAATAAAACTGCTCTTATATTCCTAAACTCAGTAAAATGGCCCAAGCAGGCACTTAAATCCCAGGAGTCATCTAGAAATCCTCTCTCACTCATGCTCATAATCCAAATGAACAAAGTACTGCCTCTTGCCTTATCACTTCATCTCTTATTCCTAGCTTTACTTGAACTTTCTCTGTGAGGATGCCTTTAAGTCTCCCACACCTTCCAGTTCCTTCAGGGTTAAGCACTTCCACTTCGGGGCTCTCTTAGTGTCTCCTGGCCTTTCCTTGAGTGTGAATTAACTTGAGTGCCTCCATGAGGACAGAGGACTGGCCTTATTCTCCAGAAAGATGTCCTGACACCAAGTGAACAATGAATGAAATTAATGAATTTAATGAAATTACATTTCATTAAATTACATATCACTAGATTAATTAGATGTAATTTAATAAAATTCAAGAAAGAAAGGAAACTTATAAAGCTTTTCAGATGCAAATATAAAAAGGGACCAAATTCGTGTTTCTTGTTGTCTGTTTTTTAAATCTTAAAAAACAAAACACTGAGCAAAAGGTAGATTAGAGCAGGAGGTAAATTAGAAATGAAAGAAGAATATTATAGGTAAAAATTATGATCCCAAGCCTGAGAATGAGCTAAACATGTGACATAGGTAATCTCATTTAATCTTTATAAAAACTGTCCACAGGAAGGAATATTATCTCCATTTTACAGTTGGAGAAAGGAGTCTCAGAAAGTGTCACTAATTTGTCCAATGTCACAAAGCTAATAAGTGGAGGGGTCAGAATTTTAACCAAGATGATGTGACTCCAAGAGTCCACTGCTCTTTCCCCAGAGCTTGTTACTGTCATGACCTCTACTTGAGAGCAGTGGCTCAGGTGAACAGAGCTCACTAAAATTAGTCAACTTAATATGTTATTAAAATCCTAGAGTTTAAGAAACAAAGTATTTGGAAAATAAGTGGGACACTCCAAATATTGCAGCTATGCTATTCACCTACAGATTCTACTCTTATACTAACATTAGCTATAGGTATCAGTACCTTTAAAATGTAATATTCTAAAACCTAATCTGTGCTAAGATTATCTGCCCATATCTTTGGCATGCTGCACTTTGGGATTCCCTCTCTTACCTACTTTAAGCTCTCCAGAGATTGCAATACAACAGTATGGGTGTCAATGCATTACATCTAATTTTATTGTAAAAGAAAACTGTTCTACCATAGGATTACCAATAAATGAAATAGTGACTGATGCAAAGAGAATAAAAAAGAAGCAGATGGAGCTTTGAAGAAAAAAAGTACAACTGAAATGAGATTGAAATTATTTTAAAATGGCAAGTAACCAATGTTGTGTGTTTAAACAAAAATATTTTTTTAAAAAGGATGAGAAATGTATAAAAACAAAAATAAAATGAAGAAAATAATGCTTTCAATATTTTCATTTTATCTTTGGAAAGCTTGGGTGATTTAAATGTGAAAGGACTATAATAGGGAAGATATAAATAAGAAGCATTAGCCAAAGAGAATCAAAGGACATTTCATATTTTATTCTAACTTCTTGGAATGGTCTTCCTATTTCCTCGCAATAAACTTCTTTTTGACATTTCATCCTAGTTCCACCCTGTGATCCTTTAAGAAAGTCAGTATAACCAAAACCCACAAAGATCAACAGACCTTGAATTTTCTACATAGACCCGTATATACTTAGGGTGATCAGGTTTAGTGTACTTGCACTATACAGAACAACATAGGCATTGAAGCAATCATATAAAAAAACAAAATCTTCATAATCATAAAAAACTGATATAATATCCAAAATATAGCTATATGCATATTCTTTGCAAATATGTAATTATTTCCATATGTTTTTTATCTATAGGGTATATAAATATAGATGACTTCTATGAGGATATTGGTGATATCTGACTCCCTTTGTAACTCAGGCAGGCCACCATCACATAGGGATTAAAAAGCAATTGATATTTATCCTATTTTCGGCTCTAGGTCTAAAGATTACACCATCATTTGGTTGCTCTCCTCCAGAATGTTAATCATTCTAACAAAAATTACCAAAATTACTTACTGTCAGCTAAATGCTACATTTTAGGCGTTCTGATTTCCTATGATGACAACAAGCTGGTCACACTCACCTTCATAAAAGTCTTTCACAGCCTAGAATTAAATACTAGAGTCATGAGTTAATTTTGCAAGTTAAGACCCATGTTTCAGAGAATTGTAGATATCAACTAGTTTAAAGTGGCTGAGAGCCTTGTCAAGCCTCTTATACTTTCCATTGTGACAGACAGGTCATATGACCTTGAAGACTACCCAATGCCTTTATCTTTATATAGTTTTCATTGAAGATGTTTATTTAATAATTATTGATAGTAGACTTCTCTTAAAAGTTGCTATGCATACTTCTCTAACTATACTGTGAGGATGAAGAACAAACTCCCCCTTTGCCCTCTGAAGATTCACAGCAAATCAACTGACAAAAGGCAGATTAATAGGAGAAAAACCATACAAATGTATTAATATGCACAGAGAAGAATCATGGAGTGATTACCCAAATATCCCAAGGGAGACAAGATAAGCATATAGCTTTTTTTCACAGAGGAGGGGAGAGATGGAAAATATAGGTAAATCCAACAAGGGGCAATGGATGATTACCAAGGAGAATAAATGGTCCTTTGGGGAAATTTTTCAAATGCAGTTATGTTCTTCAGTCATCTTTTCTGCAAGAGATAATGATATAACAAGAAGGACAAGAAAAAACAATTTTTTCCCTTGGTTGGCTCAATATTTTTGTAGATAGGGAAAAAAGTCTCTTCCAGCGTCTGCTAATCTCTAGGGTCCTTTAATTTTAAAATGTTATCATATCAGGGAATCACAGGGTGAAGCTCCCTGGGCTCCTTCAGTATATTTTATAGGAAAAAAATCTTTTAACGTTTAACCTAGAATTTGGAAGTTCTCTAATTCTGCTCTCTTGATATCACAGCTATTAACATCCTAGTATCTAATCTCCAAGATTCGTAAATATGAATTTTAATAAAAATGACATCATCCTATACTTAATGTTATGTTGGAGTTTTCCTCCATTTATTCCTTGAAAATAATTAGAGTACTTATATTTTATCAAAGATGTATTATGTGCTAAGTATTATCTTGAGTATATTTACAGAGATTTTCATATTTAAGCCTCATTGTCAGCAAACAAGCAAATATTATTATTATTCTAAATTTACAGATGAGAAAACTGATGAAGAAAGAGAAGAGGAATAATTTCTCCAAGGTCAGAGAACTAGTATTAAGTATTGGACATGAGGTTAGAATCCAGGCAGCTAAATGGAAAGTGTATAATTTTAACGTTTGCTCTTCTCTTTGACATCCATACCAGTACACATAACTCTATGTGGTCTTCTTTTTTTAACAACTTTGTTAATTATATGAATAAAGAGTAATTTACCTAATCTCTTATTTATGGATATTTGTGTCATTCTCAATTTTTTGTTATTATAAACAATGCTGCAATTAATGTCCTTGTACACAAACCTTTGTACATTTTAACAATCTAGCAATTTTTTCTCTCTTTTGAAATAATTTTAAGACTTTACAAAGAAAGTTGTACCAATGGTATAAAGAGTTCCTGTATACCCTTCACCCAGCCTTCTCCTAATGTTAACATCTTACATAATCACTGCTGCAATTATCAAAACCAGAACATTAACATTGGTACAGTATTATTAACTAAACTACAGACCTTATTCAAATTTCAAGTTTCTCCTTTACTGCTATTTTCCTATTCGAGGATCCTCTCCATAATCCACACTGGATTAAATTTTTGTGTCATATTGATCTCCTACAATTGGTGATAATTCTTCACTGTTCTCGTCTTTTATGACCTTGACACTCAGAAGGATAGGCAAATTATTCCATAGAATATCCAGCAATTTGGTCTTAACTGTTTTCTCATTTTTACAATGAAGTTAGGCATTTTGGAGAAAAACCATGCTGTGTTCTTCTTAGTGCTTCAGACGTTTCATGATGTCAAGTTTTCTTGTCACTGGTGATATTAACCTTGTCAAGACATTATCTCCTGGTTGTCTACACTGTAAAGTTGCTATTTTTCTCCTCATAATAAATATCTAGTAAGAGATACTTTGCGACTATGCAGATATCCTGTTTCTCTTCTAACTTTCCTTCACTATTTTTAGCAACCATCAATGGATCTATATACAACAATAATCACTGTAATATTTTAATGGTGGTTTTCTATTTCCCTCTTTCCTTTTATATTTATTAAAATTCTTCTGTAATAAAAAGCAGTCCCTTCTCCAAAATAGTCTTATTTATCCATGATATTCATTTTATTGCATGAATATAACCTAATACAATCATTTTCTTGCTCAAATTGTTCTAGTTGTGACCACTGGGAGCTACTCCAGGAGTTGGCCAGGTTGGCCTTCTCACATGTCCCCCTCCTTTATTGAGTGCTTCCTTACTTTGTGGCACCACAAGATGTTCTAAGCTCATCTTGTGTTTACCCTGCCCCAGGAAGACAACCAATCACTTCTCCAAGGAGCTCTGCTTCCTTTTACTGCTAAACAGTATTTAGAGACCAAAGACTGGATGCCAGGCTGGTCATTACTATTGAGGTGCCATTGTTTCTAGACCGTCTCAGTAGCCAGAGATAGGAAATACATGTGTGTATCACTGGCTCAGGCATACACAACCACCTATATTTCTCCACCAATTTATGCATTAAAAATTATGAGTTTATACAGTTAAGACAAACTGTGGTTCAATAAGTGTTCCTTATTCATAATTTCTTCCTCCCCCCACAGACATAAACCTGGCTTAATTTATCACTGACAGTATGTTGGCTTCTTTGTTCAATCCTAATACAGAAAGTAATGCTTTCAGAATTGCTAGCTCATACCCCTACAGAAAACAAATTTACTAAGAGTATATATAGTGTTTCTATATGGTTCTTTATGTCTTCAGTCATAAAGCATCCAATTCAAATACTGGCTTGCAAAATTATGTATGTTAGTTCTTTCCTTTTCCACTGTCCCTTCAGTGTAATTACAAATGACATCATTTGTAATACAGTTAGGTTCATTTGTTACTGTTTATATTTTCATTTTGAGCTTCCCCCAACAGACTGGTTGACTTTGACTGTTAATCTGTATCTTAATATAGCCAGTCAACTGTCGGGGACCGGCCCCAACCGGAGGGGGGTTGGGCCTGCACCAGAGAATCAGGATGCGGCGAGAAGAAATGACTCAGAGGCAGTTCTTCTGGGACCAGTCTGGCCAAGGACTGTGTGCCAATTTTATTCAAACTTTTTCCAGCTTATATACCATTTTCTATAACCTCCAGCAGTATGACAAATACCTGCTGGAGGCTTACAGGTCTCATGATGCATAACGTACTTCACAAAAGATTTTTGCTTAAGGTAACAATTAACAATCAAAATTCCATGATGCATATCGTGCTTCACAAAGTTTACATCAAGATAAGAAGTGTATGATTTCAGTAATAGTTTTGCTAACTGTTTTCTATAATATTTAATGATTAATCTGTATATTATATGCTATTCTTATTTTTACCTAATGTAAAATTTCCTATTAATTTTCTATGATTTAACAAAACACTCAATACCTATTCTATTTATTTTAATGTCCAGCAGTAAAAAATATTTCTGTCAAGGACACTGGTGCCAGAGCCCTCTATGAAATGCTAAATAGTGAGAAGCAGAGAACGCTAAACACAGTGTTTGACAAACCCAATGTGTACTTTACCATTGAAGTCTGCCAGACACTGAAGTCGACGCCTCAAAGCAGAAATCCAAAGTGCAAAAGTATATCCAGAAATAAGTAAGAGTACTTTGGTTTTACTCTCCAACAGGCCTGTAACTGGGTTTCATTACTACCATACACAAGCATATTAGAGGGCAAATTACAAGCAGAAGGAAGTGAGGTAGCAAGCACAGATTCACATAGTGTTATACGTGGGTAACTGAACTGTGTATATATATATTTCTAAACTTTCTGATAGAAAATTTGATCTAAGTCAATTAATCAAATAATAGTTGTCACACTTATGGACAAGAAAAAGCACAGTTGCCATGACGATGGCTAGGGGCGGAACCAGGCTAAGAGTTTCAGCACTTAATGAAACTAGGAATGTTCTGCCTGGCTAGAGGCAAGAAAACAAAACTATTAAAGCAATTTTGGCTTACAGGAACAAAAACTGCATGGCTATTTCTGGGAAGCAGAAACTTAAGAATGGCTCAGAGAGTCAGAGAGAAATGGAAAGTTAAAGTACAGAATATTTTCTGCTATAAGGTCTTACCCAAAATTTCAGTCTAACAGTGTAAAAGGTTTACTTCTAAATAATATAAGCTTTTATGTCACATATACAAACTGGTCACTACTCATATACCAACACTATAGGTGTCACTGATGCTTTTGTGTCAAAAGCAGATCTCCAACATGGGCCTTCATAGGCCTCAACTGTATAACTGTAGATGTTGGCTCCCAACAGTCAACAGAGTCATGATTTCATCTAGCAAATGAATCATAAGGGCACATTCACGGAGGAATTCATGGGAATGTCCCTACCTGAGCATGGGTACTTCTCTCACGTGTGCACACATGCACGTGCATGTTGTGTGTGCTCATGTGGGCATGTTGTGTGTGCTCATTTATGCATGCACATGTGTGTGTATAGCTTTAGTGGTTAAATGGAGGTATTCCTTTTGCTCATGGGAAATGTGACGCTTAGAAACGTATAGATTTTACAGTTGAAAAGGGCATCTCAAAGGCAAATATTGCCCCCAAATCTCCATTTCTTAATAATTATAATTTTAAAACATACCATAAGTTAGAGCCTGGTCTTTTCATAAAAATATATGTCGATACTTGTAGGAGTATGGACACCACTCACTGGTCATTAGCAACTCTGGAAAGATCCTTATAAAAACTTTTAATTAAGTATTGTAAACAACAAAAATAGACGAACACAAGAACTAGAAGAAATTACCTAAAACAGTTGCTAGAAGTTTGGTCTCATTTATTTTAAATCAATTTTTCTTAGAGAAAATAAGTCAGAAGCAAGATGTAACTGACATGGTAGATGGGCAAAGAAATATACTCTCAAAGTCAGAAGCACTGTGGAATGAAGAGAAAAATATAAGTGAAAGCAACAGCAATCTTTCTGAGTTATCAGAAAAATATACCTTAGCATATTAAATGAGAAAATGAATGGAAAAAGATGAAATCAGAAACAGTTCCCGGTGTCTTTGAATATGAAAACACAAAACTCTAATCAAAACACCAGTGGAGATCATTGTAGGATGGCAAGGAGAAGAAGTCTCCACAAGGCAAGGAAAGCAGTGTTTCCTCTGCAGGTGCCAAACAGTGCTCATTAACTACTGTATGAATTCCGTGTGTACTGAGGTTTGTTCAGAATGCAGAAAGCAACTCCAAGAAAAAGCTATTTATCTGCTGGAAGCAACAAAAAAAGAGGTAAAAAAGAGGCACGGAAGAAGAATGGGTTCCTTTAGCAGGCCTCTAGTCATCATGACTAACACTTCAGGTTTAGGTTGAAGGTGGGAAAAGAAGGAAGGAAAACAACCACTGGCAAGATGGGAAGGAAGATTTGGAAAGACTACAGAAGGCTTAGTCTGTACCACAAGTTTTAGGTGCAAAACGTGATTCACCATAGGAAAGTTTAATTATTGAGCCTCAGTAAAAGATCCTTTGGCTTTCTGCCACCATAACTTCTCTTTTTAATTCTATTCCTCATATCCAGCTTTTGAAAAAAATACCAGCTAGCTACACCGATTTTGTTATTTTAGCCCTGGTGTATAAATGCTTTAGAAGACTGAAAAAAAAAGTTGTAGGCAGTTACATCCTTTGTATATTTAATAGGTTGACAGGACTTCCTTCTAGGACTCTTTGGTGTAGATGCATGCCTTTCAAAATATAAAGGTATATACAATCCTTTTTAAAGGCTTATAAATAAATTAGGACAAAAGGAAGTTAACTGGTAGAGAATAATGCAAATAAAAAAGGATTTCTTCCTTTATCTGGAATTATTATTTTAAAATCAGTTGTGATTTTGTGACACTAGAGCAAGAAAAAAAATCAGTTACCACATGGATGCAATTTTTAGACAGACACCAGGGAGATGCCAATGTGACCACAGCATCTCTCCACACAAGCTATGATTGAACTGATGCTATCATCTAACTAAAGCACAGTGCAAAGTCCACTAAAAATGGCCTGAGAGGTTAAGTCCTGCAGGGCAATATAAAGGGAGAGTGGTATAGTTTTCTGGAAGGCCATATTCTCTGGCTTGTATTGGTAGATTTGGAGATTTGAAAAGTTTAGAAATATAAAAATTGCTTTTTAAACTTTTACATGGAATTCTACTCAGCTCTAACAGCCAAACAGAAGGTGGTACAAAAATCATATCACAAAACTGCACTAGTACTTTAAAAAATAATAATTCTGTACATCCTGGTTCTCCTGGATATTAAAAATAATTAATAATAATAATTCTGCATGCTAAGTGTTCATGAATGTTTTGACATCCCACAGTTTTTCTGTTTTGATCTAGAAAAACCTGACTTTATGCTCCAGTGGCCTGAATAGCTCAGTGAAAATAATAACTAACACACACAGAGTGCATTCATGGGATAACGGGCTATTCTAAGTGCACACCACATTGTCATCCTTTCTCTCTCCACAGTCATTTAAACTATTACCTTGGTCTAGAGTCCCTTCTACACTGGATCTATAGAACCCATCAGAACTACCTTTCAAAAGACAACTAAATGCTACCATCTCAAAGGTAGTTTCCCAGATGCTCACGAGTTGAAAGTCATTTCTTATTATTCTAAAATCCTACAGCATTTTATGTGTAATTTCATATTCATGCAGGATTCTAAAGATGCTGCTACCACCAAGACTTTCATCCCCTGATTATTTAATCAAATGTTCATCTAGTTGCTGCTAAGAAGGGACTTGGCAGATGGAACTAAGGTTACTAATCAACTGACCTTAATATAGGGAGATTATTCTGGAGTATCCAGGTGGGCCCAATGTAATCATACAAGTCCTTCAAAGTGTAAGAGGAAAGCAGAACAGTCACTTAGAAGATGTTTCAGAAGAGGAAACCAGAGGAGACATGAGGCAAAAGAATGGGGATGAGGAAGTCAGACAGTTTGAAGAGTGAGAAGGACTTGACCCATCCTTCCTGGCTTTCAAAATGGAGCGAGAGGGCCATGAGCTAAAGAATAAGGGTGGCCTCTAAAAGCTGAATAAGATCTCAGGCCAGCAATCAAAAGAAAATGGGAACCTCAGGCTTGAAACTACATGGACCTGATCTGCCAATGACCCAAATGAACTTGAAGTGGATTCACCCTCAGAACCTTGGGAAGAAGCACAGCCCTGCTTAAACCATGACTGTGGTACTGTGAATCCCAAAGCAGAGAGTCAATCAAGAATAAGATTTCATCCTCCTGCTTTTTCTCCCCAAGCCCCCAATGAACTTAATGTCTAACTGGAACTGAAAACTACTGCACTAGAATAAAAATTCCTTCCGGGCAAAATTCGTGTCTTACTCATCTTTGCTTCCCCCAAAATATTTAGCACAGCCTTTACCAAAGCAAGAATTCAGGAATCCTACTAAATATTTTCTTGATACAGCTTCTGATTTTTGCCAAACATGACAAATCTATCAAGTATCCCTTCTGTACCTAAATACATTTAGTGTGTAATTTTGAGTAAAGCATTTCATAATTTGTAGAGTTGTCCAATACCTTTTCTCCACCTAATTCTGAGCTCCATGAAGGCATGGACTATTGTCTGTCTTATTAAGGACTGTACCCTTGAACCCAGTCACAGGGTCTGACACACAGCAGTGTGTGTCATTTTATCATTTTATCAATGGATAAAAAGTGTGCTTTGGGGTAGTGGGGGACACTATCTCCTAAGTTTATTTTAATTAATACAATAATGTAAAAGTTTGCACTCTGGGCAGTCCTAGTTTGGGGCAAGGGGAAAAGAAGCAGAAAGATGAATGTAAAAGTCTGCACTCTGGGGCAGTCCTACTTTATGGCTTAATACTTTGGAAAACAACAATCCCTATGAAAAACTGATTAAAGGTATGAATCCTCTCTCTCCAAAAAAAAAAAGATAAAATTATGTCTACACTCACACACATGAACAATTCTGCATACAATATTGAGTTGTTCACATAGTTCCCATAAAGCATACCCATGGTCAGAATCACTGACATTTTATATAAAAATGCAATAATTTCTTCAGCAAGTATTCTAAGTGTCTGATTTGTCTTAGGAATTATACTAGGTGTGAGGAATACTATGATAAACAAGACAGTCTCTGTCCTTAAGAACAGAGCAGGGAGGAGGCCAGACACAAGGAATAAACAATATCATCATCTAATCAATATGCTCTCAAAATTCCTAACTCTTTTCAAAGATTTCTTTTTTGCCTAAGTATAGAACATATAACTAGCATTTTGAAATGAAAATAATCCTTCAAGAAAAAAGTTTGAGTGTACATATTTACCTTTCATTTATGTTTCTAGGAATAAAAGAGAAAGGAAATGAAGCAGGAAAAGGGCAACAATTTACCTAATTTGCATTACAAGGAATAATTGCTTCTGATCGCCTGTAAAATTAAGTAACCTCATGGCGCAATGACTTGCCCCAGAGCATATACTGACTTTCCTTTGTAGTCTTTTTCAAATGGCAGTGGTGTTCAAATGAACAGGGTAGTTCATTGTTATGGGAAAAAGTGTGAAGTTATCAGAACTCTTCTCAACAGACAGTATGGGGAGATGATGGGGCTGAACTACAAGAATGTATGTTTCCATTTGTCCAGATGGTACATTGTGAAGTGGAAGGTTCATGGATCTGCATCACCCAGAAAATACTTCCTTGCAAACGAGGATAAATATGGTGTCTGGTTTTTCTGAGAAAACCCTTCAGTACAAAACTGTGCTGCTATGTAATGAATGTTTAAGGGCAGGGTAGATCCTAAAACAATTAAAACTGAGTTAGAGTTGGTGGCTCACATTCCAGCTATTCAGGATGCTGAGGTGGAAGGATTCCTTAATGTGGCTAAGGCAGGAGGACTGCTGAATGCCCAGGATTTCAAGGTTATGGTGAACTATGATTGGATACTGTACTCCAGCCTCGGTGCCACAGCTAGACCCTGTCTCTAAACAAACAAACAAATGAAACCAACTTAAATAAACAGGCGCAGTTGCTCACACCTATAATCCCAGCACTTCGGGAGGCTGAGGTAAGAGAATTACTTGAGCCCAGGAGTTTGAGACCAACAAAACTGCAATTCTAAAAATGTTTTTTTGGTTTTTTTTAACAAATTAGTCAGGTGTGGTGGCTTGTACTAGTAATCCCAGCTACTTGGCAGACTGAGGTGGAAGGATGGCTTAAACCTGGAGTTTGAGGTTACAGTTAACTAGGATTATGCCACTGCACTCTAGCCTGGGCAATGCAGCAAGACCCCATCTCCAAACAAACAAAAACAAATAAAACAGGCTGATCATGGTGGCTCAAGCCTGTAATACCAACACTTTAAGAGGCCCAGGTGGGAGTATTGCTTGAGCTCAGGAGTTTAAGACCAGCCTGGAAAGCATAGCAAGACCTTGTCTCTGGGGAAAAAAAAATCACAAAATTAGTCAGGTGTGGTGGTGCAGACTTGTAGCTACTTGGGAGGCTGAGGTGGAAGGATCACCTGAGCCCAGGAGACTGAGACTGCAGTGAGCCGTGATCATGCCACTGCACTCTAGCCTGGGCAATAGAGTGAGACCCTGACTCAAAAATTAAATAAATAAAACCAACTAAAATAAAATATTAAAAATAGCAATAAGAATCCAACATTGACAGAAAACAGAGGTTCAAGAATGATTTTGGATAGAGAAATGAATTGTGCTGTTAGTGAATTTTCTGATTGAAACTAATTTCTTTAAATGCCAAAATCCTTATAAAATAGTTTTGTTGGCAATCTTTCCAAATCTATTTCTCACTCTTTGTCTTCTTAATCAAAGTAAGTAAACATAATGTAACATTTTTGATTCATTAAGTATATTCATTACTTTGCTGTGCTGCAACACAGCTATTCTCTGAGAAATTACGAACTACATAGATTTGCTTGCCTCTTTTCAAAGCAGCTCCAGCTTTTCTATTTGAAGACCTAGTACTCTTGAAGGTTTCATTTTCTCTTTAACTCACTATCAAATCACTTCTTGCTACCCACCCTGCACCTCACTGACAGCACTCTCTCAAACTTTATCCTTCTAATTAATGGCCAAACTGAGGAAATAATTGTTTTTGCAAAATAATTTCAACTTAAAAATTTAAGTAGTAATCTAAATGTTCGTGTTCTACTAAATTAGTTTTAGAAAAACTAATTGGGCCTGGCTATTATCTTGCCAATGAAGAGCTGGCTTAAAGATAGCAGCAAGTGCCCAGTCTAGTCCACAGACCTAAGCAGTTGTTTAACATTGGTACCAGCCTGTGTCTACGTGTTCATTTGCTTATGATATACCAGGGAAGAGGATCAGACCACAAATTTTGAAGTAAAAGATAATAGTCATTAATGAAAATAGGATCTAAATGAGGATTTGAGTAAAACTTGTGAGGTCAGTTACCCAGACTGTGACATCCATTTATTCTGGCTGTTCAGAGGATTTTTTTTTTTTTCAACTTTGAGTTTTTTAAAAAAATAATTGGCCTTCTTACAAAAGTGAAGCATTACTACAAGCACAAAACAAACTGTTTTCCTCCATGGGATTTTTTTTTTTTTACTGTATAGCTACAAATGCCTTTTTTTACTACACAGCTACAAATACCTTTAAAATAAAATATGCTTCTCTGTATCCTTAATAGATAGGCAAACATCATGTTTAGAACAGAATATTTGCTAAGACAGTTCACTTGCCCTTGGATTGCAGATCTGTTGAAAGAATTTATCATTCCCAAGAGGTGCTCCCATACCCCTAGTGATATATCATAGGCAAAAAGAAGATGGCTTAAATTCACAACGTGACCAATTAAATTCATATGAATAATACAAGTTCATGCTGGAGTGAAAAGAGTAGCAATGCTGATGGATTGTGTTGTGACATTTTAAAAATGCTCCAAACATACAAATATTCAAAATTCTATGGATGCATCGGAATACAAAATTCTGCAGCAATTTTTCATGACCAAATTAAAAATAAGATTTGTCTTGGAATCATTAACTATTCTATTACAGTACCCTTAACAATTACTACCACCCCCACTCAAACTTTTTTCCTTTTTTTTTGGTTAAAAATCTGTTTGTACTCTTTAAGCAGCATGTGTTCTGTTAAAACATTCTAGCAGACTTCTTTTCAGTAAAATATATATGTTTTCAAGCATGAACATGATTTGTAGATCTTCAGCTACTTCAGAGTGTTATACCCTCATTATCATCACTATTTTTCATTCAAGGTATGAACCACAGCAAAAGCAGCATCATTATTCTGCCCAGGATAATCACGTGACTGAAAGGAACAGCATGCTTTCAGACTTCCACAGGAAAAGCAGAAGCAGGAACACATCACTAACTTTCTATCATAATTCAGCTTGATTTACTTTACTGGAAAAAAGGCAGCAGTATTCCATATTTTAAACCAGAACCTTTAAAGCTTTTTCTCTTACAAAGCTTGCAAACGTAGTTTTTCTCTTAAAAAAAAAAGCTGCTTACACTAGGATAAGCATCCAAGCCCCTTTCTTCCATAGATACTGTTGCTACCAGATTTCCATGATCTTCACTTAGAGAGATCTCACTTATTCCAGGCAACAGTTGATGCTCTTTTTTTTAGCTACAATTAAGTACCACCCATAAATTCCTATTTTCAACTATATACTCCAAATATAACTCAGATCAAGTATTTTTGAGGATTCACTTCAGCTTTTTCATTTGTAAAAAGTTCAGAGTTTTTTCAGACCCAGGCCTGCTTCTTCCTTGTGTAGTCCTTTGGGAATATTCTTTTTTATTGATCTGCTATGACAAAAGCAATTTTCTTGGATTTAAATCTGGACATTCACTAGCTTCCTTATAAGATATATACTTCTTTGTCTCAATCAGTAAATACAATATTAAAGCCAAAACTTAAGAGATGTGATTTGGGTTTACAAAGAAAAAATCCACTTCCAGAACTTGGATTAAAATGATCCTTACAGATCTCCTGTAGAGTTTCTTCAACTGCTTTTTTACTTTACAACGTTCTGCTCAAAAGATAAACATGTGAAGATGTCTGAGCACAAAAGAAAAACAGAACAAGCAGTTCTGGTCCAGAAGGGGAGTGGTGATGGGGAGGGGCAAGCACTCCTCACAGGGTCTCCAGGAGCCTAAACTTAAAACTATGGGCAATAGGCCAAATATTTTATTTTACAAATGAGAAAACTAAGGCGCAACATGAAATGATATCCCTGAGGCTCCACCACTAGTCACTAGCAGCACTGAGACAGGTTTAGAATCCAGTAATTTCCACACATCAGTTATAAAAACTAGTGCATTTGACATAGACACAAAGCTACTACTTGACACACCTTATCTTATTTAACCTTCATAACTACTCTCAGAAGAAGGTATTATTATCCCATGTTATATATGAGAAAACTGAAAAGAGCTAAGTTGCCCGACCAAAGTAAAACATTGGGCTTGCTTTCCAGATTTGACACTACACATCTCACACTGCTACAAAACCTTCCATTATGCTCAGCCTAGTAGACCAAACAAACATTACCTGGAAAGAAAACATTTCAGTCTTTCTGTCCCTTGAGTCAGCAAGAGAAAACAAACCTATTAGAATAAGAATTTTAGTGGGATGCTAACCAATAGAACATGAAACAATATAATTCTGTTGTTATCATATTAAAAGAGTGAAGCATGTGAAACCTGCCGGGCCAAGCATACAGATTTACATCCTCTCAATTGAACTGCCCTACCCCTCCCAACCCACAACCTCATACACTCTCCTCTCTCTCTCCCTATCATTAACTGCAAATTTAACCAAGTAAAAATCTTCTGGTCTTCCCCTAAAGGACAACAAGCTAATTTCAAAGTTTATAAATCCCCAAGTAAAGGAGATAGAAACAAGTAATTTCTATCAAAAAATTCAATCTTTAGAAAATGTTCTAAAAAGTCAAACATCTAATAGTAAGCAATAACCTAAGAGGTGTTGTATTATTGATTCACCCAAGTAAGATTTATTTGCCTAGCTTCTTAATGATTGCCAGTGACACTGTTTTCTACCTGGAACTATTCTTATAGCTATTTGTGTATTTAGGCACATTTAGGAAAAGGTATGTTATAAAGTTTAGTTATATCACAAGCGTGCTGAAACGTTTGAGATTTTTCTTGTTGTTTCTATTCTCTCCAGCAATAAAATGATATAAAAATTCATAAGGATGAGATCATTTCAGTCAATTCTTTTTCTACTTTCCCTTGGTACATTCTGAATTCAATTGCTGCTCAAAAACAAACATAAAGATGTAACTTTGATTGGAATAAAAATACTAAGGAAAACATTATCTGAGTATCAAATGGCAGGTGACAATCGGAAAGCTTGGATGAAAAATAATTAGGGATTCATGTTTCATAGTAAAAATCTATAGTCTATCTCTTCAAATTAAAATTGTTGTGCAGCCAATAATTGACCTTCCACCATACATATTCATGTCATTTTTTAGTATCTCCTTTCTCTTATTTCCCTTTGTTTGCTTTCTTCTTTCATGTAAATATATTTTTAAATGGAAACTTCAGCTCTAAATATATAAATAACTGGTGACCATCACACAAAGTCCCTGTATCTCTTCTGTAGGTAATGAGAAATGAATTATCAATCACTAGAGTTAAAAATGAAAAAGCAGGTTGAACTGAAGATACAAACCCAGCTTTTTTGTTAAAATCAAGAATAAAGGTTTTCCATGAAACTCAATAGAATTAAAATGTAGGGAATAGAAAGGTGAAGGACAAGGTGATATATTTTGAGCATGAGACAGAGGAACATTCAAGAAAATTTTCATTTTTTAAATTCATGTTTCAGGTTTCCAGGCAAGATGGTGATGGAAGAGAGTGACACTGATGACTGTGAGAGTCTATGCAAAAGCAAGTGTCCATAAAGACTCTCTGCATGAGTGAGTGTTTGCTGATGGGTGAAAGTCTGCCTGAGGGGAGACTCAGGTTCATGCACCTGGGGCTCTCCTCTGGAGGTGACTGCAACCCACCATGACCCTGAGGTTGGAGACCTGGTCGCACAGGATTGTCTGCTGTTCTGGGGACTCTCTTGAGAGAAGGCAGCAGAGAACAGCCACCCCTCACCACATGGCACCTGGCCCTCACCATTACCTGAAGCAGCAGACCAGGCACAAGCAGTAGGAACTATGGAGAAGGCAGGTTGTGGAAATCTGGAATAAAGCTCCAACACTGGTGATGAGACAACGATGGGCACCATCTTCTCAGTCCCCAGATGGGCAGAGACCTGCATTGCTCTGCTCAGCTCTGCCCAGTCTCCAATATGGGTCCAAAGGGCTATATTCTCATCAGACAAGGAGAGACAGATGACCCTCTCCCACACCGGCTCAGGCACAGACACGTCAGATCTGAGTGGGAGACTTGACAGCAGCAGGAATGAGTAGGGTGAGTCTGGATCTGATCCATTCTCCTCCTGCAGTAGTCCATTGGGCATCTGATCTATGATGAGAGCAACCATATCAGCCTGCACTGAAAGCAGAGGGGAGGGGCTGATGACCAGAGCAACTCCATAAGGTGGAGGCCTGAAAGGAACCAGGAGTCACATAAATGGCCACAGAGTGAGTTTTTCTTTTTTCTTATCTGTTTTTGTTTAGTTTTAGTTTTTTCCTTCTCTCTTTCTTTATTTTTGTTTATGTTTTTCTACTTGCTTTGTTTCTATTATTTTAACATTTTTTTAGATTTTCTGTTTATGTATGGGTATTTTTGGAGAAGAGTACACCAACAGGGTGTTGTTTGTATAACTATCTATATATTTTTGTCTTATTTGTTTTTTATGTCTTTGTGTCTCTGTTTACTTGTTAGTTGGTAAGCCTATCTGCTTTCCCTCTTCTTCTTCTCTCTCTCCACCTCCCTTTCATCTTCCTCTTTCCTTTCTCCATTCTTTTCCCTTTTCTTATCTCATTTTTCTTACAGAGGAAAACAGATATCCCCAATACATAGACAGATTGTAAGGCAATGGGAAGTGGGTTACAGGGGCCCCACACACCTATCAGCAGATATTGGAATCTGCAGATAGCTTCTGAATCACAGCTTCCCCCTTAATTAACTCTCAAAACTGCAAAAAGCACAGGCCCTCACCCTCAGTCTAGATTCAGAATTGAACAAAACAAGAGGATCTACATGAGGAAAAATAGGAGATTGAGCAAAAGAAAAAAAGCTATCCTCCCTTTAACTAAACAACAGATTTAAAGAAGAGGAAAAAAGAAGGAGGAAGATCTTGACAAATGAAGAAAAACCAAGGGAAGAATATGAGTCTCACACAGATTGCTAGGAGATCCATCACTAAGAATTCAAATTCTGGAACTCAAACAAAGAAGAGCCCCCAGAATGACTGGTCTGAAACCACAAACACAGATATTAAAATATTAATAGAGAGAATAAATAGAAATGAGGAGAGATGAGAGGAAAGAATGAAGGAGTTGATAACTGAGATAAAAGCAAAAAAGAATACAGTGAATGAAATAAACAACAGACTGATAAGCATGGAAAGCAGAAATAACCAAGCAGAAGAAAGAATCTCAGAGCTTGAGGACTCTAAATATGGAATAAACCCAAACTGCTAAACATAGAAAAGAAGAGTAAAAAGAAAAAAGCCTCCAAGAAATGAACGATTATTTCAAGAGACTGAACCTAAGGTTAATTGGAATTCCTGAGGCAAACAGAGAGACAGAGACCACCCTGGAATAAACATTCCATGAATTTATCCAAGAAAACTCCCGTCATCTTATCAGTTATGTGATCATTCAAACGCAAGAGCTTCAGAGAACCCCTGCAAGACAACAAATGAGAAGACCAACTCCTAGACACATAATAATTTGCCTATAGAAAGTAGCTATCAAAGAAAAATCCTAAAGGCAGCAAGAGAGAAAGGTCAAACCACCTACTGGAGAAGACCAATTGGAATAACAGGAGACTTATCTACAGAAAAACCTTAGGCTAAAAAGAGGTTAAAGCCCAATCTTCAAAGTTCTTAAAATAAACAATTTCAACCAAGAATTACCTACTCAACTAAGCTAAGTTTCATCAGTGATGGAGAATTAAAATCCTTTCCAGACATTCAATCCCTAAGAGTTTATGTTGCCCCCAGACAAGCTATAAAAGAAACACTTAAGAAAGTATTAAACACAGAAGAAAGGAAAAAAGAATGGTAACACTCTTTACAAGAATTCAGGAAAAAGATTAAAAACACACCAGAACTTACCCAAAAATCAAAAGAAAGACAACAAACAAATAAACAAACAAACCGCAGCAACAATAACAAACTCTATAAGAACCTCATGACAGGGATAAACTCTCACATCTCAATAATTAGTCTGGATGTGAATGAACAAAATACACCATTGAAAAGACATAGACTGGCAAATTGGGTAAAACATCATGAGTCTACAATATATCGTCTCCAAGACACTCAGCTCACCAGAACACACACTCACAGATTCAAAGTAAGAGGATGGGAAACAAAATTCAGGTGAATGGAACACAAAAGAAAGCAGGAGTCACGATCTTAATATCAGACAAAATATCCTTAAGCTAACAAAAATTTAAAAAGATACAGAAGGTCACTACATAACGATAAAAGGTTTAATCCATCAACAAGAAATATCTATTCCCAACATATATGCACTCAACAAAGGAGCAACAATGCTCATAAAGCAGCTTCTAAGTAAACTAAAAAAGTTATTGACTCTAAAACTATCATAGCTGGGGACTTAAATACCCCACTCATGACCCTAGACAGATCATTAATACAGAAAGTCAACAAGCAAATATAGAACCTCAATGTGACACTTGACCAAGTGGATTTACTTGATACCTGCAGAACACTCTACCCAAAAAACATGAAATATAAATTCTACTCAAACCACATAGAACGTACTCTAAGGTTAACCACATCCTTGACCATAAATCTAGCATAAACAAACACCATGATGCTAAACAACTCTTATATCAACATGGAAATCAAATCAGAGACAAAAAGATACCTGGAAACAAATGAAAAGGAAGAAACATCTTACCAAAATCTCTGGGATGCCATGAAAACAGTACTAAGAGTAGAATTCATATCTCTTCGACCACATAAAGAAAATGGAAAAATTGCAAATTAACAGCCTAACAATAAACCTAAGGAAACTGAAAAAGCAAAACCACCAAAACCCTAACTTCAGCAGAAGAATCCACATCACCAAAATAAAAGCCCAAATTTGAGAAATAGCAGAAAAAATATAATTAAAAAAATCAATAAAACCAAAAGCTGGTTTTTTTGAAAGGATAAACAAGATTAATGGGCCCCTAGCTAGACTGACAAAGAAAAAGAAAAAAAACCCAAATAAACACAATCAGAAATGAAAAAGATGAAGTCACAACTGACCCCAAGTGAATACAATAGACTATCAGAAATTACTGTAGACATGTATGGAAACAAACTCAAAAACCTAAAGGAAATGATGGACTTTCTGACACCACACAACATCCTCAAATTGAAACAAGAAGAAATCAAGACCCTCAACAGATAAATAACCACCCAAGAAATCGACTATGTCATAAGAACACAACCTACAAAAGAAGCCCTCGATCAGATGGCTTTCCAGCAGAATTCTACAAAACATACAAAGAAGAGCTGATACCAATCCTATTGACAGTATTCCAGGCAATTGAGAAAGGTGGAACGCTCCCCAACCCATTTTATGAAACTAACATCAAACTGAGACCCAAACCGTGTAAAGATCCAACAAAGAGAGAAGTACAGGCAAATATCCTTGATGAACATAGATGCTAAAATTCTCAACAAGATTCTAGTAAACCAAATCCAATAACACATCTCAAAAATCATCCACCATGAACAAATAGGCTTCATCCCCAGCATGCAGGGCTGGCTCAACATCTGCAAGACCATAAACATAATTAAATACATCAAACAGATGTAAAGACAAAAACCACTTGATTATACTATTGGACAAGGAAAAAGCTTTTGATAAAATCCAGCACCCCTTCTTGATAAAAGCCCTTAAACATCTAGGCATAGATGGAACATACCTCAAAATAGTAAGAGCCATCTATGAGAAACCCACAGCCAATATACTGGCAAATAGACAGAAATTGGAACCATTTCCCTGGAAAATCAAAACAAGACAAGAATGCCAACCCTCACCCCTCCTTTTCAACATAGTATTGGAAGTCCTAGCTAGAGCAATCAGACAGAAGAAAATCAGGGGTATCCAAATAGGAAAAGAGGAAGTTCAGTTATCCCTCCTTGCAGACAACATGACTCTATACCTAGAAAATTCAAGAGAATCTGTCAAAAACCTCCTTGCACTGTTAAAGGACTTTGGGAAAGTCTCAGCATATAAAACAAATGTGCAGATGTCAGTTGCATTCTTATATATCAACAAAAAACAAACAGAAACCCAAATAAAAAGAACAATCCCATTCACAAGTCACACACACACACACACACTCACACACACACACAAATACTTTGGCATCTTCGTAACCAGAGAAGTCAAAGACCTTTCCAATGAAAACTACAAAACACTGCTCAAAGAAATTTAGACAACACAAACAAATGGACATATATACCATGCTCATGGGTTGGAAGACTCACCTTTGCTAAGATGTCCATCCTACCCAAAGCAATCTACAAATTTAATGCAGTACCCAGTAAATTACCAGCAGCATCCTTCTCAGACCTGGAAACAACAATACAAGAATTCTTATGGAAACGTAAATGACCACAAATATCCAAAACCGTCCTCAGAAAAAAAAAAAAAACAATGAGGGAGGTCTCATGCTCCCAGACTTTAAGCTTTATTATAAAGTTATAATAATCAAAACAGTCTAGTATTGGTACAAGAAAAGGCATACAGACTAATAGAACAGGATAGAGATTCTGGAAGCAAAACCTCAATTTCTCTACCAACTCATCTTTGACAAAGCCTCCATTATCAACCACTGGGGAAAGGAGAACCTATTCAGTAAATGGTGCTGGGAAAACTGGCTGACCGCATGCAAAAGATTAAAATAAGACCCCTGCCTATCACCATACACAAAAATAAACTCTAAATGGATCAAAGACCTAAACATAAAACTTCATACTATAAGGATGCACCTTTATGGGAATTGGAACTGGCAACCAATTCCTGATCAATACCCCAAGTGCCTATGCCATAAGAGATAAGATAGACAAGTGGGGCCTCATCAAACTGACAAGCTTCTACAAAGCCAAAGAAACCACTGAGAGAGTGGGGAGATAGCCCACAGACTAGGAAAAAATATTTTCTAACTGTATACTGGCAAAGGCCTAAATTTAGGATCTACAAGGAACTCAAATGTGCCGAAAAGAAAAAAACCAACAGCCCCATTACAAAGTGGGCAAAATATATGAATAGACACTTCTCAAAAGGAGACATACAAGCAGCCAACAGATACATGAAAAAATGCTCAGTCTCACTAGTTACCAAAGAAATGCAAATTAAAACCACACTGAGTTACCACCTAACTCCAGTCAGGACAGCCATCATCAATAACTAAAGAATAACAGATGCTGGAGAGGATGCGGCTAAAATGGAATACTTCTACACTATTGGTGGGAGTGTAAACTAGCACAGCCTCTGTGGAAAACAGTATAGCGATTGCTAAAATATCTAAAAATCGACCTCCCATATGACCCCACAGTACCCCTACTGGGAATACACCTGGAAGAATTCAAATCACTCTATGAAAAAGATACCTGCACACGCATGTTTAATACAGTTTTATTTACAATAGCAAAAACATGGAACCAACCATGTTGCCCACAGAATGAGAACTGGATAAAAAAAAGTGGTATATATACAGGATGGAATATTACACAGTCATAAAAATGGACAAAATTGTAAACTACACAGAAACTTGGATGGACTTAGAGGCTATAATACTGAGTGATCTATCACAGATACAAAGAACCGAGTTTTCCATGCTCTTATTCATAAGCGAACCTTGAACAACTATTGTAATACTATAAGAACGGGATTGGCATTAGTGAGAAACTTCCAGGGGAAGGTGGGGGCAGGACTGGTAGTAGTGGAAAACTGCTGGAGGAAGGTATACCTCATCAACAAGGATACCTGCATAATGAACATTTGCATACCTAAAAATGAAGTGCACCCCACATATTAAAAATTAAAAATTAAAAATAAATAAATGAATAAGTTCATCTTTCAATTGGAAAGTAAAAAATTATATATATTTACAATGTAAATTGTATTGTTTTGGTTTTATATATACATTGTAGAATAATTAAATCAATCAAATTAACATATTCATTGCCTCACATACTTATTGTTTTGTGGTAGCCACATTCTACTCTCTTCATTCTACAAGCTTGAATCTTGCAGATTCCATATATAAGGGAGATCATGCAGTATGTCTTTCTATGCCTGACTTATCTCACTCAGTATAATGTCCTCCATGTTTATTGGCATTGTCACAAACACAGAATTTCCTTCTTTTGAAAGGATGCATAGTATTCCACTGTGCACATATACTGCACTTTCATTATCCATTCATCCACTAATAAATACTTAGTTTGAATCCATAGCTGGGCTATTATGAATTTTCAAAGGTTCTATAAAAAGTTTCAGAAACATGCACACAATGATGAGTCAACAATTCACTAGTTAGTATCAGACGCAGATGAGACTGGGTGAAAGAGGTCACCAGGCTTAGTACTTAATCAATAGTCTACAAAACCTGCCCCAAGGCAAAGCTGAAATACTAGCAGGTCCTGGTCCTGATCCTTCTGATCTAGTTTTCTCCACTTGCAAAGCAGTTAGATGTCTAGCAACTATTCTTTTACTTGGGATTTTGTAATCACTTCAAATAATTCACATCTCTGTTAATATCCCAGGATTATTTTGGACTCTCAAAAGGATAAGAATTAGTTTCCTTCCTCAAAAGTTCTCCAAAATTCCAGAACCATTTCAAGCGCAAATCTATCTTAGTGCCTCCACTTTTGCAGCATCAAAGATAGAAGTTGCTAAAGACTCTTATGACATATAAGAGATAAAAATGTGGGAAGAGGGCTAGACTCGGGAGAAAGAAACTGTTGGCAAGGTAAAATGGTAAAAAAAAAAATAGAGACTTAAGCAAGATTCATTTTCAGGTCAAAGTCACAGATGGTTCCTTTCAAATTGTAGAGGATACATGTCCTTAGAAAGTAGAAGAGAAGGGGGATAGAGGTCTTGATTGCTGGAACGAATCCCACTTGGTTCTAAAACACCTTAAGCCCAAATACTTGCACAAACAGATAGAATCCCATTCCAGCCCACTTTGGGCTAGATGAAGAATAAAATATTAAAAACAGAGTTATAATAGCAAACATACAGCATTTATTACATGCTAGGACTCTAAAGGCCCTTTATATACTAACCCATTCAATTAGTAAAACAACTAGATAAGGTAGGTAATAACATCTCTTATTTTACAGATGAGGTGATTGGGAGACAACATTTAAATGAACTGGCCCATAACTCCCTGGTTATGGACCTGAACAGAAAGGACCTGGTGTTAGAATCCAGTCAGTACCACTCTCAAGTCCATAATCTCAATCACTACACTGTGTTGTCTATCAAACAGTTCAGCA
>NW_007149888.1:0-7559 GCF_000164805.1 Carlito syrichta | reverse complement strand
CCACATGGCACCTGGCCCTCACCATTACCTGAAGCAGCAGACCAGGCACAAGCAGTAGGAACTATGGAGAAGGCAGGTTGTGGAAATCTGGAATAAAGCTCCAACACTGGTGATGAGACAACGATGGGCACCATCTTCTCAGTCCCCAGATGGGCAGAGACCTGCATTGCTCTGCTCAGCTCTGCCCAGTCTCCAATATGGGTCCAAAGGGCTATATTCTCATCAGACAAGGAGAGACAGATGACCCTCTCCCACACCGGCTCAGGCACAGACACGTCAGATCTGAGTGGGAGACTTGACAGCAGCAGCAATGAGTAGGGTGAGTCTGGATCTGATCCATTCTCCTCCTGCAGTAGTCCATTGGGCATCTGATCTATGATGAGAGCAACCATATCAGCCTGCACTGAAAGCAGAGGGGAGGGGCTGAAGACCAGAGCAACTCCATAAGGTGGAGGCCTGAAAGGAACCAGGAGTCACATAAATGGCCACAGAGTGAGTTTTTCTTTTTTTCTTATCTGTTTTTTGTTTTAGTTTTAGGTTTTTTCCTTCTCTCTTTCTTTATTTTTGTTTATGTATTTCTACTTGCTTTGTTTCTATTATTTTAACATTTTTTTAGATTTTCTGTTTATGTATGGGTATTTTTGGAGAAGAGTACACCAACAGGGTGTTGTTTGTATGACTATCTATATATTTTTGTCTTATTTGTTTTTTATGTCTTTGTGTCTCTGTTTACTTGTTAGTTGGTAAGCCTATCTGCTTTCCCTCTTCTTCTTCTCTCTCTCCACCTCCCTTTCATCTTCCTCTTTCCTTTCTCCATTCTTTTCCCTTTTCTTATCTCATTTTTCTTACAGAGGAAAACAGATATCCCCAATACATAGACAGATTGTAAGGCAATGGGAAGTGGGTTACAGGGGCCGCACACACCTATCAGCAGATATTGGAATCTGCAGATAGCTTCTGAATCACAGCTTCCCCCTTAATTAACTCTCAAAACTGCAAAAAGCACAGGCCCTCACCCTCAGTCTAGATTCAGAATTGAACAAAACAAGAGGATCTACATGAGGAAAAATAGGAGATTGAGCAAAAGAAAAAAAGCTATCCTCCCTTTAACTAAACAACAGATTTAAAGAAGAGGAAAAAAGAAGGAGGAAGATCTTGACAAATGAAGAAAAACCAAGGGAAGAATATGAGTCTCACACAGATTGCTAGGAGATCCATCACTAAGAATTCAAATTCTGGAACTCAAACAAAGAAGAGCCCCCAGAATGACTGGTCTGAAACCACAAACACAGATATTAAAATATTAATAGAGAGAATAAATAGAAATGAGGAGAGATGAGAGGAAAGAATGAAGGAGTTGATAACTGAGATAAAAGCAAAAAAGAATACAGTGAATGAAATAAACAACAGACTGATAAGCATGGAAAGCAGAAATAACCAAGCAGAAGAAAGAATCTCAGAGCTTGAGGACTCTAAATATGGAATAAACCCAAACTGCTAAACATAGAAAAGAAGAGTAAAAAGAAAAAAGCCTCCAAGAAATGAACGATTATTTCAAGAGACTGAACCTAAGGTTAATTGGAATTCCTGAGGCAAACAGAGAGACAGAGACCACCCTGGAATAAACATTCCATGAATTTATCCAAGAAAACTCCCGTCATCTTATGAGTTATGTGATCATTCAAACGCAAGAGCTTCAGAGAACCCCTGCAAGACAACAAATGAGAAGACCAACTCCTAGACACATAATAATTTGCCTATAGAAAGTAGCTATCAAAGAAAAATCCTAAAGGCAGCAAGAGAGAAAGGTCAAACCACCTACTGGAGAAGACCAATTGGAATAACAGGAGACTTATCTACAGAAAAACCTTAGGCTAAAAAGAGGTTAAAGCCCAATCTTCAAAGTTCTTAAAATAAACAATTTCAACCAAGAATTACCTACTCAACTAAGCTAAGTTTCATCAGTGATGGAGAATTAAAATCCTTTCCAGACATTCAATCCCTAAGAGTTTATGTTGCCCCCAGACAAGCTATAAAAGAAACACTTAAGAAAGTATTAAACACAGAAGAAAGGAAAAAAGAATGGTAACACTCTTTACAAGAATTCAGGAAAAAGATTAAAAACACACCAGAACTTACCCAAAAATCAAAAGAAAGACAACAAACAAATAAACAAACAAACCGCAGCAACAATAACAAACTCTATAAGAACCTCCTGACAGGGATAAACTCTCACATCTCAATAATTAGTCTGGATGTGAATGAACAAAATACACCATTGAAAAGACATAGACTGGCAAATTGGGTAAAACATCATGAGTCTACAATATATTGTCTCCAAGACACTCAGCTCACCAGAACACACACTCACAGATTCAAAGTAAGAGGATGGGAAACAAAACTTCAGGTGAATGGAACACAAAAGAAAGCAGGAGTCACGATCTTAATATCAGACAAAATATCCTTTAAGCTAACAAAAATTTAAAAAGATACAGAAGGTCACTACATAACGATAAAAGGTTTAATCCATCAACAAGAAATATCTATTCCCAACATATATGCACTCAACAAAGGAGCAACAATGCTCATAAAGCAGCTTCTAAGTAAACTAAAAAAGTTATTGACTCTAAAACTATCATAGCTGGGGACTTAAATACCCCACTCATGACCCTAGACAGATCATTAATACAGAAAGTCAACAAGCAAATATAGAACCTCAATGTGACACTTGACCAAGTGGATTTACTTGATACCTGCAGAACACTCTACCCAAAAAACATGAAATATAAATTCTACTCAAACCACATAGAACGTACTCTAAGGTTAACCACATCCTTGACCATAAATCTAGCATAAACAAACACCATGATGCTAAACAACTCTTATATCAACATGGAAATCAAATCAGAGACAAAAAGATACCTGGAAACAAATGAAAAGGAAGAAACATCTTACCAAAATCTCTGGGATGCCATGAAAACAGTACTAAGAGTAGAATTCATATCTCTTCGACCACATAAAGAAAATGGAAAAATTGCAAATTAACAGCCTAACAATAAACCTAAGGAAACTGAAAAAGCAAAACCACCAAAACCCTAACTTCAGCAGAAGAATCCACATCACCAAAATAAAAGCCCAAATTTGAGAAATAGCAGAAAAAATATAATTAAAAAAATCAATAAAACCAAAAGCTGGTTTTTTTGAAAGGATAAACAAGATTAATGGGCCCCTAGCTAGACTGACAAAGAAAAAGAAAAAAAACCCAAATAAACACAATCAGAAATGAAAAAGATGAAGTCACAACTGACCCCAAGTGAATACAATAGACTATCAGAAATTACTGTAGACATGTATGGAAACAAACTCAAAAACCTAAAGGAAATGATGGACTTTCTGACACCACACAACATCCTCAAATTGAAACAAGAAGAAATCAAGACCCTCAACAGATAAATAACCACCCAAGAAATCGACTATGTCATAAGAACACAACCTACAAAAGAAGCCCTCGATCAGATGGCTTTCCAGCAGAATTCTACAAAACATACAAAGAAGAGCTGATACCAATCCTATTGACAGTATTCCAGGCAATTGAGAAAGGTGGAACGCTCCCCAACCCATTTTATGAAACTAACATCAAACTGAGACCCAAACCGTGTAAAGATCCAACAAAGAGAGAAGTACAGGCAAATATCCTTGATGAACATAGATGCTAAAATTCTCAACAAGATTCTAGTAAACCAAATCCAATAACACATCTCAAAAATCATCCACCATGAACAAATAGGCTTCATCCCCAGCATGCAGGGCTGGCTCAACATCTGCAAGACCATAAACATAATTAAATACATCAAACAGATGTAAAGACAAAAACCACTTGATTATACTATTGGACAAGGAAAAAGCTTTTGATAAAATCCAGCACCCCTTCTTGATAAAAGCCCTTAAACATCTAGGCATAGATGGAACATACCTCAAAATAGTAAGAGCCATCTATGAGAAACCCACAGCCAATATACTGGCAAATAGACAGAAATTGGAACCATTTCCCTGGAAAATCAAAACAAGACAAGAATGCCAACCCTCACCCCTCCTTTTCAACATAGTATTGGAAGTCCTAGCTAGAGCAATCAGACAGAAGAAAATCAGGGGTATCCAAATAGGAAAAGAGGAAGTTCAGTTATCCCTCCTTGCAGACAACATGACTCTATACCTAGAAAATTCAAGAGAATCTGTCAAAAACCTCCTTGCACTGTTAAAGGACTTTGGGAAAGTCTCAGCATATAAAACAAATGTGCAGATGTCAGTTGCATTCTTATATATCAACAAAAAACAAACAGAAACCCAAATAAAAAGAACAATCCCATTCACAAGTCACACACACACACACACACTCACACACACACACAAATACTTTGGCATCTTCGTAACCAGAGAAGTCAAAGACCTTTCCAATGAAAACTACAAAACACTGCTCAAAGAAATTTAGACAACACAAACAAATGGACATATATACCATGCTCATGGGTTGGAAGACTCACCTTTGCTAAGATGTCCATCCTACCCAAAGCAATCTACAAATTTAATGCAGTACCCAGTAAATTACCAGCAGCATCCTTCTCAGACCTGGAAACAACAATACAAGAATTCTTATGGAAACGTAAATGACCACAAATATCCAAAACCGTCCTCAGAAAAAAAAAAAAAACAATGAGGGAGGTCTCATGCTCCCAGACTTTAAGCTTTATTATAAAGTTATAATAATCAAAACAGTCTAGTATTGGTACAAGAAAAGGCATACAGACTAATAGAACAGGATAGAGATTCTGGAAGCAAAACCTCAATTTCTCTACCAACTCATCTTTGACAAAGCCTCCATTATCAACCACTGGGGAAAGGAGAACCTATTCAGTAAATGGTGCTGGGAAAACTGGCTGACCGCATGCAAAAGATTAAAATAAGACCCCTGCCTATCACCATACACAAAAATAAACTCTAAATGGATCAAAGACCTAAACATAAAACTTCATACTATAAGGATGCACCTTTATGGGAATTGGAACTGGCAACCAATTCCTGATCAATACCCCAAGTGCCTATGCCATAAGAGATAAGATAGACAAGTGGGGCCTCATCAAACTGACAAGCTTCTACAAAGCCAAAGAAACCACTGAGAGAGTGGGGAGATAGCCCACAGACTAGGAAAAAATATTTTCTAACTGTATACTGGCAAAGGCCTAAATTTAGGATCTACAAGGAACTCAAATGTGCCGAAAAGAAAAAAACCAACAGCCCCATTACAAAGTGGGCAAAATATATGAATAGACACTTCTCAAAAGGAGACATACAAGCAGCCAACAGATACATGAAAAAATGCTCAGTCTCACTAGTTACCAAAGAAATGCAAATTAAAACCACACTGAGTTACCACCTAACTCCAGTCAGGACAGCCATCATCAATAACTAAAGAATAACAGATGCTGGAGAGGATGCGGCTAAAATGGAATACTTCTACACTATTGGTGGGAGTGTAAACTAGCACAGCCTCTGTGGAAAACAGTATAGCGATTGCTAAAATATCTAAAAATCGACCTCCCATATGACCCCACAGTACCCCTACTGGGAATACACCTGGAAGAATTCAAATCACTCTATGAAAAAGATACCTGCACACGCATGTTTAATACAGTTTTATTTACAATAGCAAAAACATGGAACCAACCATGTTGCCCACAGAATGAGAACTGGATAAAAAAAAGTGGTATATATACAGGATGGAATATTACACAGTCATAAAAATGGACAAAATTGTAAACTACACAGAAACTTGGATGGACTTAGAGGCTATAATACTGAGTGATCTATCACAGATACAAAGAACCGAGTTTTCCATGCTCTTATTCATAAGCGAACCTTGAACAACTATTGTAATACTATAAGAACGGGATTGGCATTAGTGAGAAACTTCCAGGGGAAGGTGGGGGCAGGACTGGTAGTAGTGGAAAACTGCTGGAGGAAGGTATACCTCATCAACAAGGATACCTGCATAATGAACATTTGCATACCTAAAAATGAAGTGCACCCCACATATTAAAAATTAAAAATTAAAAATAAATAAATGAATAAGTTCATCTTTCAATTGGAAAGTAAAAAATTATATATATTTACAATGTAAATTGTATTGTTTTGGTTTTATATATACATTGTAGAATAATTAAATCAATCAAATTAACATATTCATTGCCTCACATACTTATTGTTTTGTGGTAGCCACATTCTACTCTCTTCATTCTACAAGCTTGAATCTTGCAGATTCCATATATAAGGGAGATCATGCAGTATGTCTTTCTATGCCTGACTTATCTCACTCAGTATAATGTCCTCCATGTTTATTGGCATTGTCACAAACACAGAATTTCCTTCTTTTGAAAGGATGCATAGTATTCCACTGTGCACATATACTGCACTTTCATTATCCATTCATCCACTAATAAATACTTAGTTTGAATCCATAGCTGGGCTATTATGAATTTTCAAAGGTTCTATAAAAAGTTTCAGAAACATGCACACAATGATGAGTCAACAATTCACTAGTTAGTATCAGACGCAGATGAGACTGGGTGAAAGAGGTCACCAGGCTTAGTACTTAATCAATAGTCTACAAAACCTGCCCCAAGGCAAAGCTGAAATACTAGCAGGTCCTGGTCCTGATCCTTCTGATCTAGTTTTCTCCACTTGCAAAGCAGTTAGATGTCTAGCAACTATTCTTTTACTTGGGATTTTGTAATCACTTCAAATAATTCACATCTCTGTTAATATCCCAGGATTATTTTGGACTCTCAAAAGGATAAGAATTAGTTTCCTTCCTCAAAAGTTCTCCAAAATTCCAGAACCATTTCAAGCGCAAATCTATCTTAGTGCCTCCACTTTTGCAGCATCAAAGATAGAAGTTGCTAAAGACTCTTATGACATATAAGAGATAAAAATGTGGGAAGAGGGCTAGACTCGGGAGAAAGAAACTGTTGGCAAGGTAAAATGGTAAAAAAAAAAATAGAGACTTAAGCAAGATTCATTTTCAGGTCAAAGTCACAGATGGTTCCTTTCAAATTGTAGAGGATACATGTCCTTAGAAAGTAGAAGAGAAGGGGGATAGAGGTCTTGATTGCTGGAACGAATCCCACTTGGTTCTAAAACACCTTAAGCCCAAATACTTGCACAAACAGATAGAATCCCATTCCAGCCCACTTTGGGCTAGATGAAGAATAAAATATTAAAAACAGAGTTATAATAGCAAACATACAGCATTTATTACATGCTAGGACTCTAAAGGCCCTTTATATACTAACCCATTCAATTAGTAAAACAACTAGATAAGGTAGGTAATAACATCTCTTATTTTACAGATGAGGTGATTGGGAGACAACATTTAAATGAACTGGCCCATAACTCCCTGGTTATGGACCTGAACAGAAAGGACCTGGTGTTAGAATCCAGTCAGTACCACTCTCAAGTCCATAATCTCAATCACTACACTGTGTTGTCTATCAAACAGTTCAGCA
>NW_007149887.1:0-3410 GCF_000164805.1 Carlito syrichta | reverse complement strand
TTTTCTATCAGCTTATTTTAAAGGAAATTTGGCAAACCCCTTTCTTTGGGTAAGTGTTGTACTACCTTCCAAATACACCAATCGATAAATATATAAGTGATTTTTTTTTTAAATGGTGGTTTTACATTCGTTAGGTTATACTGCAAACACTGAAAAAGTGATTTCATTCCATCTGCCACCTATCATCCACAAATCAAGGAAAATCTCACCAAGTGACTGGTTGTCCTCCAAAATGGTTGCGCTAGTCACAGGTCGTCTACTGTGACAGGTTACATAGTGATTGGTTCACCCCTACAATGGGTGCCCTAGAACCGAATTTCCTCTTTGAGTGGTGCCTCAACATGTAGCCTTCTTTGTTAGCTGTGCCCCTGCTACAGGTCCTCCTTTTTTTGTTTGTGGTGCCACAGTGACTGGCCCCTGTTATGAATGTCCCATTGACTAGACCTCCTGCCAGTTACCAGGCCTCCTCTGTGATGAGTGCCTCTGTGATTGACTGTCCTTTGTGATCGATACCCAGTAGTTAGTTTTTCTAAAAATGAGTGCTCCAGTGGCTGGACTCTGAGAATGGTGCTTCAGTTTCTAACCCTCCTGATATGTGTCTCAGTGACTAGCTCTCCTCTGTGATGGATGCCCCAGAGACTAACCCTCCTCTGTGATGTATGTGTCTCAGTGACTGGCTCTCCTCTGTCCTTTGTGCATTAGTGAATGCCTGGCCTGTGTGATAGATGCCTCAGTGACTGTACCTCTCCCATGATAGATGCCCAGTGACTAACGGTCCTCTTGATGGGTATCACACTTAATTGCCACCTCAGTGATCACTTCCCAGGAAGAGACCCTCCTCTTTGATTGAAAACCCAGTGACTTTTCTCCTATGGGTTTCCCTGTGACTGCCCTCTCTCTGTAATAGATGCCTTATTGAAAGACCTTCCTAGCCGGGCTCGGTGATTCAGCCTGCAATTCCGCACCTTTGGGAGGCTGAGGTGAGTGGATTGCCTGAGCCCGTGGGTTTGAGACCCACCTGGGCAGGTGAGACCTCATCTCTACAACAAATCAAAAAAAAAAAATTAGCCGGGCATGGTAATGTGCACCTGTAGTTCCAGCTATTTGGAAGGCTGAGGTGGAAGGATCGCCAGAGCCCAGCAGGTTGAGGCTGCGGTGGCTGGGAGTGGCCACTGCACTCCAGTCTGGGTGAGAGTGAGACTACAACTCAACAAAAAAAAAAGAAAGACTTTCCTCTGAGATTTGTGCATCAGTGACTTGCTCTCCTTTGTTATGGGTACATCAGTGACTTGATTTCCTCTGTGATAGATGCCCCAGTGATTGTCTTTCCACTGTCATGGTTGCTCCAAATATTGGCTCTTTTCTGATTGGTGCCCTAGTGAGTATCCTGTGATGGCTGCCCTAGTGACTAACCACAATCTATATGTGCCCCAGTGATGCACACTTCTGTGATGAGTCCTACAGTGACAGACCCTCTTCTGTAATTATTGTCCTTGTGAAAATTTCACATTCATAATGAATGACCTAGTGACTAGCCATCCTGTGTGTTGTGTGCCCCAGTGTCTGGCTCTTCTTTGATGTGTGTTCCAGTGACTGCATCTCTTCTGTGATAGTTGCCCACATGAATGAACCTGCTCCTTATGGGTGTCCCAGTAACTGGCCCTCCTCAATTATGGATTCTCCTGTGATAGGACCTCCTCTGTGATTGATGCCCCAGTGACTGTCGCTCATCCACAATGGTTGTCCCAGTGACTAGCCTGCCTTTATTATCTGTCTCCCACTTACTAGGCTTCCTCAATAATGGGTGTCCCAGTGACTAGCATTTCTTTGTTTTGAGTATCTACAAGTCTTGTCATCCTATGTGATGAGTACTTTAGTGATTGGTCCTTCTCTGTAATAGGTGCCACAATAGCATGCCATCCCAGTAATCAGCCCTTCTATGTAATAGGTGTCACGATGTCATGTCATCTTCTGTAGTGTGCTTCCCAGTGACTAGTCACCCTCTGTTTTGTGTGCCTTAGTAAGTGGACCACATTTCTGATGGGTGCTTCAGTTACAAGACCTCCTCTGTGATGTGTGACACAGTGAAAAGCCCTCTGCTGTGATGGGTGTCTCAGTGTCCAGTCCTCATCTCTGATACATGACTGTGACTGGCCCTCCTCTGTGATGGGTGTCCCATTTACAGGTCTTCTTCTGCAGTTGGTGCTCCAGTTACTGGCTCTCATTTGTGATGTTTGTCCAAGTGACTGTCTCATTCATAACGTGTGCCCTCAGTGACTTGGCTGCCCCTGTGATTGGTGTCTCAGAGACATGTTTTCATATATGATGGAAACCTCAGTGACTAGTATCTATTTTTCTCTGTGATGGATGTCTCAGTGACTGGCCTCCTCTGTGATTCATGTCTTTGTGACTTACCCACCTCTGTGATGGGTTCCACAGTGACTGGCCCTGCTATGTAATGAGTGCCCCAGTGATTGCCCCCTCTGTGATCCATATGCTTGTGCCTGACCATCCTGTGTAATGAATGACCCATTGACTGCCCCTTTTCAGTGATGAGTACCAAAGTGATTCGCCCTCCTTTTGATGGTTGTCTCCGTGACTGGCCATCCTCCATTATGTTTACCCTCAGTGCCTTACCCTCATCCCTCATTAGTGCCAAGTTATCTACCCTCTTTGGTGTGATCACCCCAGGGAATAGCGCTCCTACGTGAAGGGTGCCCCCATGACTGTTTCTCCTCTGTGAAGGGTGCCCTGCTTATGTGTCTTCTTCAGTGATGGGTGCCCCAATGTCATTCCTTCTTCTGTGAAGGCTATCCCAGTGAGTGGCCTCCACTGTGCTGGGTGCCCCAGAGATTGGACCTCCTCTTTGATGGGTTCCACAGTGATTGACTGTCTTCTGTGATAAGTGTAACAGTTCTTAGTCTTCTTCTGTGATGATTGCCCCAGTGACTGAACCTTCATCATAATGGGAGTCCCAGGGAATGGCTCTCCTTTGTGAAGAATGTCCCAGTGACTGGCCCTCCTAAAAATGGGTGCCCCCATGACTTGACTTATCCTATGATGCTTGCCCCAGTAACTGACTATTTGCTGTGATGGTTGCCACAGTGGTTGGCATTCTCTGTAATGGGGGTCCCAGTTACTGGGTCTCCTCTGTGATGGGTACCTCAGTGTCTAAAACTCCTCTGTGATGGATGACTCAGAGATTGATCCTCCACTGTGATGGGTGCCTCAATGATTACTCAACTCCCATTATGGATCCCTAAGTGACAAGGCTTCTTGTGTGATGAATGGCCTAGTGACTAACCCTCCTCTGTGAAGAGTGTCTCCTTAACTGGGCATCCTCTGTGATAGATTTCCTAGTGACTGGTCCTCTTCTATGATTGGTGCCCCAGTGATTGGTACTCCTCAAA
>NW_007149886.1:0-776 GCF_000164805.1 Carlito syrichta | reverse complement strand
CAAAATAATGAATTACACAGCAACCTGGATGGACCTGGAATTTATAATACTCAGTGATCTCTCACAGAAACAAAGATCTGAGTATAACGTGTTCTCACACATAAGTGATCCTTGAATAACTGTAGTAATACTGTAAGAAAAATATTGACAGTGGCAGGAAACAATGGGGGGTAGGAAGGGAAGGGAGGTGAGATTAATGGCAATCGATATCTGTCTGCGGATGGGGGGCACACTTCATCAACAAGGGTACCTGCACAATACATATTTATATATCTAACCCTTAACTACACCCCACAATTTTAAAATAAAAAATATGTTAAAAAAAGAGAAGGCAACGCAGGATTAACCTTGCTTGTTAATTTATTTTATTGTTTGTTTAATAAACACTGCTGGGTTCTCTTCTTTCTACTACTGACTGCATTACTTAATATAGAAAATGGAAACAAAATAAGAAAAGAAATTTAAACCAAAGCAAGTTTCATTTGTTTTTTACAGTATTAAGGCATGCATTTTAAGTTGTTGTTATTCCTTCAACGGAGTTTACTCAGTGTTTGAATTGTGCAATATTCCAATTTTTCCCGTTACTTCCTTCTTTGGCTACCTACCCTTTTTTTGCAAGCAATTCTTTTTTGTAATATTGTAGTAAGAGCATTTTTCATGAGAACTATTCTTTTAATACATTTCAACTGTACAATACATTCTTATAATCTAGAGTCCGATATTGCACAGCAAATCTCTAGAACAGACTTATCTTGCTAAACTTAAATTTTATGCCC
>NW_007149885.1:0-794 GCF_000164805.1 Carlito syrichta | reverse complement strand
CCACCTGTGCTCAGCTCCCAGGGCCCAGGATCAGCAGCTAGTAACTGGCACCCTTTGCATCACTGAGGCTTAGGTGAAGTAGAGAGAAAGCAAAATGAATATGACAAAATTTAAAATAATAAAAAGAAGAGCATGGTAAGAACACAGCATTCTTTAGCCCCTAGGCTTTGCAAAATTACCAGCGAGCTTCACTTCCCCAGTACAGTTCAAATCTACTAAGACTAAGCAGCTCCCAGGCCAAGGACGGTCAAGTGGGAATCCAGAGGATTCCTGGGATATTCTGCCCTCGCTAGAGCACCAGTGATGCGGCTGCTCGGAGAATGCCAGGCATTTTTAAAACAATCTTACCTCAAAAGCATGGAAAAAGCAGTTGGAGGAGGAGCAAGATGGCATTTTAAATCGCAACTGCCTCTCATGGGAGTTTGTTCCCATCTCTCCACTGTTCCCAGAGGGCCGTGTGGAGCCCAGGTATGCCAGGCTTTCTCTGGGCAGCAGGGAAGTCACCTGCCTGCCCGCTGGGCCCCCAGGCTGCCTTGCACTGGGTCCCTCAGTTGTGAATCAAGCCACTCTGGGCAGACAAGCTGTGCCCTTCCTGGGGCTGATGCAATCACCCCCACTGTTCGCTCTCCCACTTCCAAGTGCCGAAACCCGGGACTGGGGGTCAGGACAACAACAGGAATTTCAAACCAGTTGGCCAGAACAATCTCTGCTCAGTGTTTTCCCATGGCAGGGGAAATGACACGCAGGCAACTCGAGGCTGAAGCACATGCATTCTCTGAACCAAGTCCCATCTG
>NW_007149884.1:0-619 GCF_000164805.1 Carlito syrichta | reverse complement strand
AACTGATGCGTCAGTGGCAGTTTAGCGCTGGATCTTTCTCTGGGTATGAATGTCAGTTTGTCCTGGCAAACTCCCTCCAACGCTCCAGCTCTCTCTGGTCCCTTTCATGTTTTGAACCATGTGCCTACTCCATTTGAGCTTTGGTTTCCACAGTGGGAAGTCTGTCAGTAGAGAGTGAGGGCTGGGAAGGATACCCTCTGCCATCAGGAACCAGGACTGTAGCATCCGACAGAGACAGTCCCCAGCTCTCCTGCTGCTGCTGCCAGCCAGCAGTCACCCTGTGGCCAGGAAGGAGTTAACATCACTCAAGCCTTGATTTCCTAGGTCAGGGGGCTTCCATAACACAAGGAAGGCATTCTTGGAGCAGCAGACAGGACAGACCAGCCTGGGGACCCAGGCTCCCAGGTGGAGTCACCAACCCCTGCCTGCCACCTCTCTGCCACTTCCCCCACTCAGAGAAATCCCAAGGCTCGGGCTGGATCAGGACTTGCTTCTAACTCACATTCATTTGTAAAGAAAACCACCCATCTCTTTTCTGGAGTTTACATGTCACTCAACGAAAATATACTTAACAAGTGAAATGGTCAAACACAGCAGACATGACTAAGTCTGTAAAAAT
>NW_007149883.1:0-635 GCF_000164805.1 Carlito syrichta | reverse complement strand
GGTATGAATGTCAGTTTGTCCTGGCAAACTCCCTCCAACACTCCAGCTCTCTCTGGTCCCTTTTCATGTTTTGAACCATGTGCCTACTCCATTTGAGCTTTGGTTTCCACAGCGGGAAGTCTGTCAGTAGAGAGTGAGGGCTGGGAAGGATACCCTCTGCCATCAGGAACCAGGACTGTAGCATCCGACAGAGACAGTCCCCAGCTCTCCTGCTGCTGCTGCCAGCCAGCAGTCACCCTGTGGCCAGGAAGGAGTTAACATCACTCAAGCCTTGATTTCCTAGGTCAGGGGGCTTCCATAACACAAGGAAGGCATTCTTGGAGCAGCAGACAGGACAGACCAGCCTGGGGACCCAGGCTCCCAGGTGGAGTCACCAACCCCTGCCTGCCACCTCTCTGCCACTTCCCCCACTCAGAGAAATCCCAAGGCTCGGGCTGGATCAGGACTTGCTTCTAACTCACATTCATTTGTAAAGAAAACCACCCATCTCTTTTCTGGAGTTTACATGTCACTCAACGAAAAATATACTTAACAAGTGAAATGGTCAAACACAGCAGACATGACTAAAGTCTGTAAAATAAAATTTAATTTAAATGAAGAAAACATGTCTCTGACTCTAGGTAAGAACTTTCAAA
>NW_007149882.1:0-2654 GCF_000164805.1 Carlito syrichta | reverse complement strand
GCTTGCCCTTTCTTCCCTGAGTTTCTAAATGAGTGGATCTGCGACAACCATGCACAGACCCTTCTCCAGGAAGGTTAAACGATGCTGAAGTGTGTGTTTCCTATCTCTCTAGGTCCACTGGCCACTTGTCTTGCCTGAATCCGCTGTGGCAGCAGATTCCTTTTTCTTTCCAGCCTGACTGTGTTTTTCTTTAGACTCTCTCCCCACCCCTCCCTTGCTTCACCACCACCCCTAAAGGTCTATATATAGTCTGAGTATTAAAAGCTGAGATGTGCCTGGTTACACATCCACCTCCAGTCCTTCTAGATGCCCACAGAGGCGGGGCAAGGCGGGAAGGGGACTGAACTAGACACAGAGGCATGCACCCTCCAGGGACAGGCCCGTTCTGCCCCAACATGGCACTCTCCAGCTGCTTCCCCAGGCTTGCCAGGGCCCACTGACCATGCACAAAGCCAAGCCCCGAGACAGAACACCAGGAAAGCCATTACATATAAAGCAATCTCCAACCACCCAGTCGGAGCTTGAAGTTATTAAGAATGTCTGTAAGGAACATGTGAGGCATGAAGGCTTCTGTTACACAGACCACCAGCCACCACCACATAGACTTTTAGAGCTGGCAGTTCTAGAAGGAGCATTCTGTGCTGTGCCAACTGCCCCTTTAGTAACCATATGGGCTGTGCTGGGGGCTCAGGCCTCCTGGAGAGCAGTCCTGAGTCTCCCAGGTTCACCTAGTGATTAAACAACTAGCTAGCACGGGATGGGTCTAGAAGGTTCTCTTGAGCAGGGCAAAACCTCTTCCCTGCAGCAACTCAGCTCAGCAGGGAAGCAATCACTACCATGGTGGTTAACAAACTGTCCAGGGAATATAGGACTGGGTGATACCAGGAGGTGGAAGAGAAGCCGAGACTCACCATTCCCTCCTGGCTCAGCCACCTACAGCCCTGTGACCTCAGGCAGGGAATCACCTATCCAATTGTTTTCCCCATCTGTGAAGTGGGGCACCGCTCTGAGAAGCAGTCATGAACACAAAGCACCGTGTTCAGCATATGGGAGTTACAGGATTAGTTACAACCTATCTCAGCCTAGGGTGATGGCTCCCATGAGGAGCTCTAGCATCAGACCAGGCCACAATCCTGCTTCACTGGGAACCGGCCATGAGGATGCAGCAGAGAAGTCTAGCATTTCTGTGCTCAGCTCCCTCACCTGTGAAATGGGCTCCATAAGCAGCAGTGGCCTGCCTCAAAGCATCTGGATGGCTTGAGTTCATGATGCACTTTCTTGAAAGCTGCCAGATGCCTGCACCTGCCCTCCCTGGGTTGTGCTGGGCTCCAAAGGGGGTCTAGAAACAGGCCGGCTCTCGCTGAAGGCCCGTGGACAACCAGAGAAAAGTACAGAGGGAGGGCTCTGAAGGCCACTTCTGACACTGGGTCCGTTCTGAGAAAGAAACCTCTGGACTGGAAACATACAGTGGGAGTGATTCAGTCAGAAAAGCCAGCTCCTAAATCCTCAATTTCCTTTTCTCCACTGAAGAGGAAGCTTACACAGCTAATTGCTTTTAAAAATAAAACAGTAATATCAAAGAGGGCATAATTATGTCAAGAGCATGAAGCTCCTTCCTTTCAGAGTCAGTGGGGGAGGAACGCTTTGCCAAGCTACCTGGCCCTCTGGCTGGCTGGGCACCGCATCCTGCTATGAAAAGTGGGAACAGAATGTTCCATTGTTCCCAGACTTTGCTGCCACTTGTTATGCATTCACTGTATAGAGAAAGAAGCAATAACTTAATTTTTTGCAAACTTAAAGAAGTTTAGGAACAATGAGAGCTGAGGTACCTTATACCTCCATGGCCCCAAGCACTACTCTGGGGTGCCTGGTTTTTGGTCTCGGGGCTTCCACCGGGCCCCTTTCTGCTGTCAATCTCCGCATGGACCCACACTCCCGCTTCATGAGACAGACAGACCTTGCTGCTGCTGCAGCTGGCCGACTTAAAGATTAGGGCATCTCATTACCGAATCCAAAAGACCTCTTGACTTTGGCCCGTGAGCCTTTGCTAAAGGCTCCACAATAATCACTTTGTAAAAATAGAAAATGGGGCACTCTCAGTTTTTTGCTCTCTTAGAGCTGTCTGCGGTGGATGAAGTCCCTGGACAGACAGCCTGACCTCTAATGTGTACAGATTGACCCAGAGTCGCTGAGACCCATGTCCCCACCCCAAGACCTTCACATAGGAACTGAGACCACAGAGGGACTTGGAGTTAGCAGCATGTGGGACCAGCTTTATCTCAGCTCATCTTTTCAAAAGCTCTCTTAGGATGTAACGTGAATCGGGGTTTTTATGAACTCCTGAAGTCACTTACAAATACTCGTGGGTAAGCATTTCGGAGAAGTCAGGTTGCAATCACAGGGCCAGGAGGAGGTGACAACATAAAAAACTAGGCAAGAGAGCCTGAAGACATGAGGTGGGGGGACGTGGATTGTCCCTCATTCTGGGTAGATGATTGACCCTATCTTGTTCTGCAGGGCCTTGAGATGAGAAAGCAGGAAGACACTGAGCCCAGGCAGGTACAGGAAGCCTGAACTCCCAGGCACATGCCACGGCCCCTCTGACCAGAGGAGAACATTCTTTTTTCCCGGAAGGCAGAAAGTTTGCCTAACTT
>NW_007149881.1:0-709 GCF_000164805.1 Carlito syrichta | reverse complement strand
CCAAAGCCTCTGAGGAGAACCAGCATTCCCTCTTCTGCCTCTAGCTCATCTGCTGTCTAAACCCTCTCACATTTTTCAGTTCTCCCTTTTCCCTGCCATCTCACTGACCTCATCCGTGACATGTAGGGGTATGAGCTGAAGTTTTTCTTAAATCTGAATTAACTTTTAGACTATCACCTCCACCTAGCCTATTCCTTGTCCACAGCCCACTGCAGGGAATTACTTTTTCCTGTGGCTAGACCGAAAGTGTGCGTGGTGGTCACAGGCAGGGCAGAGCCTCTGGGGCCCTCCATCTTCTGCTGTGCCAGATCCCAGCTCTGGGGAGCTGAGCAAGGGCACGTGGTGGCTCTCTGAGGCTCGGCTCCTCATCTGTGACTCGGCCAGGACACCATCTGCTCTTGAGGGTAGTCACACAGGTTCACGGGAATGTGGTCCCACCAGTCAACAAGGACACCTCTGGTTGTTGCTGGGAATGTATGTCGTCTCTTCTGCTCTGAGCTCCTGGATAGTGGGTGGCATCTGGCTTGCTCTTCCTGGTTCTGCACCCCCCTCCCCACTCCGCACCTTGTCTGTCTGGAGAACAAGTCCTGGGGGAGAGTTGCTGGCCTTATTGACTACACTTGAATTTTAGCTTCCTCAAAAAAACTCTGCTGGGGCCTTCATTAAAACCCACAGCTCCGTCCACTCCAGCCAAGATGTTTTGCTGGCA
>NW_007149880.1:0-2793 GCF_000164805.1 Carlito syrichta | reverse complement strand
ACATTCTTTTTTTCCCGGAAGGCAGAAAGTTTGCCTAACTTTAAGGAGTTTGAAAGTACTGGAGCCTGGCTCTGTACCTGGGCTCCCTGGCTCTGTTTGCCTTCTTTCTCCACTGGTCCGCTGCTCTCTAGCACTGCAGAATCTCTAAGAGTCTTCACGGGGATCCAAAGCTTCCCACGGAAAGGTTCTTTATCTCAGGTGGCCTTAAAGCCCTCGAATGGGGTGGGCCCTCGAAGTCTAGGAGCTTGGGGGTAAATCAAATTTATTTCAGACCGGAAGAGAACCAACCAGGGTAGGTTCAGTTAATCTCAGTGAGAAAGAATGTAATTCTACCATTATGTTACAATTTCTGTTCTAAATTAATGGTGCTATTCTTGATATAAGGGATGATAACCAAAGCACCACATGTAATTATATGGCTCTACTTACCATAATGAGAATATATGTAATCATCCTATTGAATTACAGTGATTCAAGCTTACTTTTTAAAAATCTGCTTTATAATCTACAGATTTCAAGTTTTCCTTGAGAATTAAAAATATTTTAAGCTCTTGCAAATGCTTTCTAAAGCAGACAAAGTTCTGCAACTTTAAAAATGATTCTTGAAATTCAGCCATGGTTTTCAGAGACCCTCCACAGGACGGGGCTCAGTGAATGGGTCTCATGGCTCAAGGGGCAGGCAACAGCATTCTAGGCAGCAGCCTCTACCCTTTCATACCAAGGCAGAATCACATCAGTCTTGATCTGCTCACCTGCGCTCTTTTAACTTTTCAAAAATGCAGACGCATAGCCTGAGGTTTTGACGAAAGTGATTCTTCTAGAACCGAATCATTCTGTAGAAAACAAAACTGAATGGTGCTTTTTGAAAATCCCCATGGGTGGACAGAAGAGGAGCAGAGAGAAGAAAGCCTATGGGGTGAGACACGTGGGCAGAGCATAGGTGTCCACACCGGGGCGTCTCCAGAAAGGTCAATTTAGGCTGAGGGTGCGATTGCAGGTTCTTCCAACAGAGGGGACAGGACCTCTTGGAGCTACTGTCCTTTGGGGTTCAGATGCCAGAAGGGACACAGCTGCCTTGCTTTACAGTTCATTAGACATCTCCACTTTCAGAGGTGACTCCTTGTTGAGTATATTTTTGGGGAGAAATTGATATCCAAAAAACAGCCTAATTCCTATTGTTGGAGATCCCCAAATGGGCCACATGCCCCTATCTATCTATCTGTACCTCTTGAGCTCAGGCAATCCTTCTGTCTCTGACTCCCAAGAAGCTGGAACTAAGACACATGCTACCATGCCTGGCTAATTTTTTTTTTTTTTGTGAAGAAACAAGGTTGTGCCCAGGCTGGTAAATGTCCACTGTAATCACCCAGCCAAAGAGAGACATGCTGGAGGAATGGCCATACCCCTTGAGGTAACCTTCAGATGAGTGATATCCCGGAGAAAGCTTGTGACGCATTTGGTGACTGCTGTGACACCACGACGGGTCTACTGCAAGGCCGAGTCATTAACCATGCACCCTCTGCCTGCAGAAGGTGCTAAGCTTCAAGAGGATGTGGCAACTGCATCTGATTTAGAATGAGAATCTATGCATCTGCCCCCAAGTCAGACACGGTCACAAAACCAAGCCATCAAAGGCATTTCCCACCTTTTTTTTTGAGTCGGAGTCTCACTCTGTCATCCCGACTGGAGTGCAGCAGCACGCTCCTGGCCACCGCAGCCTCGACCTGCTGGGCTCCGGCGATCCTTCCGCCTCAGCCTTCCAAGTAGCTGGAACTACAGGCGCGCGCTACCAAGCCCAGCTAATTTTTGATTTATTGTAGAGATGAGGTCTCACCAAGTTTCCCACCTTTCTTTCCTCCAAAGCCTCTGAGGAGAACCAGCACTCCCTCTTCTGCCTCTAGCTCATCTGCTGTCTAAACCCTCTCACATTTTTCAGTTTTCCCTTTTCCCTGCTATCTCACTGACCTCATCCGTGACATGTAGGGGTATGAGCTGAAGTTTTTCTTAAATCTGAATTAACTTTTAGACTATCACCTCCACCTAGCCTATTCCTTGTCCACAGCCCACTGCAGGGAATTACTTTTTCCTGTGGCTAGACCGAAAGTGTGCGTGGTGGTCACAGGCAGGGCAGAACCTCTGGGGCCCTCCATCTTCTGCTGTGCCAGATCCCAGCTCTGGGGAGCTGAGCAAGTGCATGAGGTGGCTCTCTGAGGCTCGGCTCCTTATCTGTGACTCGGCCAGGACACCATCTGCTCTCGAGGGTAGTCACACAGGTTCACAGGAATGTGGTCCCACCAGTCAACAAGGATGCCTCTGGTTGTTGCTGGGAATGTGCGTCCTCTCTTCTGCTCTGAGCTCCTGGATAGTGGGTGGCATCTGGCTCGCTCTTCCTGGTTCTGCACCCCCCTCCCCACTCTGCACCTTGTCTGTCTAGAGAACAAGTCCTGGGGAGAGTTGCTGGCCTTATTGACTACACTTGAATTTTAGCTTCCTCAAAAAAACTCTGCTGGGGCCTTCATTAGAACCCACAGCTCCGTCCACTCCAGCCAAGATGTTTTGCTGGCAACTGTTCAAACCTTCCCTCCGGCACGACACAAAGACATCCTTGCCAGTGTGGCTTCCCTCTAGTTTCTGGGACAATGAAGGGGTCCAGCCCCTTTGCCAGGTCGTGAGATCTCCTGAAGGAGAAACGGATAGGCGAAAGATGAAAATATTATACCCGGACACCTGCTTCCTGAGCAGATGACATACTTTATTAGTTAACAGAAAGCTTTTATAGCATTTGTAAAAGGG
>NW_007149879.1:0-3066 GCF_000164805.1 Carlito syrichta | reverse complement strand
TTGAAAGTACTGGAGCCTGGCTCTGAACCTGGGCTCCCTGGCTCTGTTTGCCTTCTTTCTCCCCTGGTCCACTGCTCTCTAGCACTGCAGAATCTCTAAGAGTCTTCACAGGGATCCAAAGCTTCCCACGGAAAGGTTCGTTATCTCAGGTGGCCTTAAAGCCCTCAAATGGGGCGGACCCTCGAAGTCTAGGAGCTTGGGGGTAAATCAAATTTATTTCAGACCAGAAGAGAACCAACCAGGGTAGGTTCAGTTAATCTCAGTGAGAAAGAATGTAATTCTACCATTATGTTACAATTTCTGTTCTAAATTAATGGTGCTATTCTTGATATAAGGGATGATAACCAAAGCACCACATGTAATTATATGGCTCTACTTACCATAACGAGAATATATGTAATCATCCTATTCAATTACAGTGATTCAAGCTTACTTTTAAAAAATCTGCTTTATAATCTACAGATTTCAAGTTTTCCATGAGAATTAAAAATATTTTAAGTTCTTGCAAATGCTTTCTAAAGCAGACAAAGTTCTGCAACTTTAAAAATGATTCTTGAAATTCAGCCATGGTTTTCAGAGACCCTCCACAGGACGGGGCTCAGTGAATGGGTCTCATGGCTCAGGGGGCAGGCAACAGCATTCTAGGCAGCAGCCTCTACCCTTTCATACCAAGGCAGAATCACATCAGTCTTGATCTGCTCACCTGCGCTCTTTTAACTTTTCAAAAATGCAGACGCATAGCCTGAGGTTTTGACGAAAGTGATTCTTCTAGAACCGAATCATTCTGTAGAAAACAAAACTGAATGGTGCTTTTTGAAAATCCCCATGGGTGGACAGAAGAGGAGCAGAGAGAAGAAAGCCTATGGGGTGAGACACGTGGGCAGAGCATAGGTGTCCACACCGGGGCGTCTCCAGAAAGGTCAATTTAGGCTGAGGGTGCGATTGCAGGTTCTTCCAACAGAGGGGACAGGACCTCTTGGAGCTACTGTCCTTTGGGGTTCAGATGCCAGAAGGGACACAGCTGCCTTGCTTTACAGTTCATTAGACATCTCCACTTTCAGAGGTGACTCCTTGTTGAGTATATTTTTGGGGAGAAATTGATATCCAAAAAACAGCCTAATTCCTATTGTTGGAGATCCCCAAATGGGCCACATGCCCCTATCTATCTATCTGTACCTCTTGAGCTCAGGCAATCCTTCTGTCTCTGACTCCCAAGAAGCTGGAACTAAGACACATGCTACCATGCCTGGCTAATTTTTTTTTTTTTTGTGAAGAAACAAGGTTGTGCCCAGGCTGGTAAATGTCCACTGTAATCACCCAGCCAAAGAGAGACATGCTGGAGGAATGGCCATACCCCTTGAGGTAACCTTCAGATGAGTGATATCCCGGAGAAAGCTTGTGACGCATTTGGTGACTGCTGTGACACCACGACGGGTCTACTGCAAGGCCGAGTCATTAACCATGCACCCTCTGCCTGCAGAAGGTGCTAAGCTTCAAGAGGATGTGGCAACTGCATCTGATTTAGAATGAGAATCTATGCATCTGCCCCCAAGTCAGACACGGTCACAAAACCAAGCCATCAAAGGCATTTCCCACCTTTTTTTTTGAGTCGGAGTCTCACTCTGTCATCCCGACTGGAGTGCAGCAGCACGCTCCTGGCCACCGCAGCCTCGACCTGCTGGGCTCCGGCGATCCTTCCGCCTCAGCCTTCCAAGTAGCTGGAACTACAGGCGCGCGCTACCAAGCCCAGCTAATTTTTGATTTATTGTAGAGATGAGGTCTCACCAAGTTTCCCACCTTTCTTTCCTCCAAAGCCTCTGAGGAGAACCAGCACTCCCTCTTCTGCCTCTAGCTCATCTGCTGTCTAAACCCTCTCACATTTTTCAGTTCTCCCTTTTCCCTGCCATCTCACTGACCTCATCCGTGACATGTAGGGGTATGAGCTGAAGTTTTTCTTAAATCTGAATTAACTTTTAGACTATCACCTCCACCTAGCCTATTCCTTGTCCACAGCCCACTGCAGGGAATTACTTTTTCCTGTGGCTAGACCGAAAGTGTGCGTGGTGGTCACAGGCAGGGCAGAGCCTGTGGGGCCCTCCATCTTCTGCTGTGCCAGATCCCAGCTCTGGGGAGCTGAGCAAGGGCACGCGGTGGCTCTCTGAGGCTCGGCTCCTCATCTGTGACTCGGCCAGGACACCATCTGCTCTTGAGGGTAGTCACACAGGTTCACGGGAATGTGGTCCCACCAGTCAACAAGGACACCTCTGGTTGTTGCTGGGAATGTATGTCGTCTCTTCTGCTCTGAGCTCCTGGATAGTGGGTGGCATCTGGCTCGCTCTTCCTGGTTCTGCACCCCCCTCCCCACTCCGCACCTTGTCTGTCTGGAGAACAAGTCCTGGGGAGAGTTGCTGGCCTTATTGACTACACTTGAATTTTAGCTTCCTCAAAAAAACTCTGCTGGGGCCTTCATTAGAACCCACAGCTCCGTCCACTCCAGCCAAGATGTTTTGCTGGCAACTGTTCAAACCTTCCCTCAGGCACGACACAAAGACATCCTTGCCAGTGTGGCTTCCCTCTAGTTTCTGGGACAATGAAGGGGTCCAGCTCCTTTGCCAGGTCGTGAGATCTCCTGAAGGAGAGACGGATAGGCGAAAGATGAAAATATTATACCTGGACACCTGCTTCCTGAGCAGATGACATACTTTATTAGCGAACAGAAAGCTTTTATAGCATTTGTAAAAGGGGCAAGACAAAGAAAATTCCTTCATGTACATATGCTTTAAAAGTTACCACCATCTAGCGGTCTTTAGAAGAAACGAATAAGCCAAAAACACTATCTACTTTCAGTTAATGAGTCTTGAGATAAGTGTAAAAGGAGTTTCACTTAAACTAAACATAATGCATACAAGGTTTACTTTGACTTTGGTTCCACATCACTTGTCTAATTAAAAAAGCCTTGAAATCACTAGTACAAAACTATAGATTGTACCTAGTGATAGTAGGAATATGAAGCCCATTAACTTGACCAAACAACAGTAGCTAGCATTTAAAGAATAACTATGAAAG
>NW_007149878.1:0-824 GCF_000164805.1 Carlito syrichta | reverse complement strand
TCACCCTCATCCATATGAGTATTGATTATATAAACTTGTATGATATTACCTTTACCAATTATGAGTAATACATAGATAAAACAATTATCATGTCTAGAATAGCACTGCCAGCAACTCTCTTCAAAAGAGTCCCAAATTACAGTCCTTGAAGTGCTTCAAGAAAGTTCCCAGGTGCATGGTCCTTCATGTAGCAGTTCTTCTCTTTTGGGCTTTTACGACCTTCAAAGTTTTGTAACCGCCTTTCTTGTCCAGATGTCTTCGTTACTTTTCTCTTATCCAGCAGTGTTTATTTCTAAAGAAAACTCAAAAGAAGCTTTTAATGACATTTCCCAGGCCCCTAAGGTTGCTTTCTGTATTTAGTTAATTATCATAAAAGTATCTAATTAGTATATTATGAATTCAGTGAAAACCCACTCTATAAACGTTTACTTAAAATTTAACTATAGAATTAAGTAAAAACCTTAACGATTAATCTTTATCTTAAGTCTGTGAAGACAGTGTTGTAAATCACCTACATAACTCCTAGATAAGTGTTAGAACTTATAATGAGCTCATAATGAACTTACCATAAACTTGTGCTTCTAAAAAGCCTTATGTCTGAACACTAAGCTGCATAATTCTAAATCAAATAAGGAGTCAATATACTTATATCATTTTTTACTCAAGTAATATCTTGCAACTTATAACCAAGTGAAAGAAAGCATTCTTGATGTGCTTCAGAGTTTAACCCTTGCAAATGTTAGAAAAGGCCAAGTGGCATAGTGGGAAAATGGGAAAATGAACCATGACATTCTCAGGTTAGTGTGAGTACTTCGCATAAACAT
>NW_007149877.1:0-754 GCF_000164805.1 Carlito syrichta | reverse complement strand
CACTTGGGTGCACTCACTCTCCTGTGTGTACGGACAATGACAGCAACTGACAGCTACAGCCACTCACGATCCCTGCAGCTGTGTGAAGCTGGGAGGGGCAGAACCATGGTGAGCTCCAGACACACACACAAGGCAGACCATCACAAACATCCACGTGATCAGCTGCAAGGCCAGGAAGTGCCCCTCCCTGCTTTCCACAATGGCCCTGCCACAGTCAGTTGGTGACACTGAGCAAGAGCCAGCCCTGGAGACTGTCTGGGGTGACATTCTCCTCTTGGGCTTATGTGCTGTGGCATGAGGTTTATTGTGAGTAGGAGGACCCCAGGTACATCTGCAGACTCATGCAGAGGAGATGGACCTGGGAAGGCTCAACCTGGCTGGAGGCAGAACACCAGGAAATCTGCATAAGCCGCTGCTGTCACCTGAAGTACAGGGTAGGCAAAGGCAGGGACTTGGGTGTAAGTGACTGGGCTCTGCCCAGGGGCTCCAGGATTTGTCTCTGACCTAGTTCTCTGCACCCCTGGGAGCTTTCTCCACTGGCTGCTTTTAGGTCTCTGCACTCCACTTATGGTCCCCTTCTCAGCCTAAGAAATTTAAACAGGAAGCAAGGACTATGAGGGGACTGCAGGGCATGCAGCCAGGAGGGACAGGAGCAGCCTGATGGAAGCCAAACGGTTCAATCAGCAGATGCAGGATTGGAAACTTCACACATACACACACACACATACACACGTGCGTGTACTAGCAAACACAC
>NW_007149876.1:0-792 GCF_000164805.1 Carlito syrichta | reverse complement strand
GCATATACACACATGTACACGCATGCACATACACATATAAGCAAGCACACACACCTATACACATAACATATGCATGTACACAAATATACACATAAACAGGTACACACACACACATATATATATATACATACATACAGGTTGAGTGCCCCTAATTCAAACCTCCAAAACCCAAAATGTTCCCAGATCTGAAACTCTTTGAGCACTGTCATGACACTCAAAGGAAATGCTTATTGGAGAATTTTGGATTTTGAATTTTCAGATTAGGGATGGTCGACTCAGTAAGTATATTGCAAATATTCCCAAATCCAAACAAAGTATGAAATCTGTACACTTCTGGTGTCAAGCATTTTGGATAAGGAATACCTGTACATACACAAACACATGCATAAACACATACATATAATACATATATGCATAGACACACATACATGTACATAGGCATATATACACATGAATTTAATAAACACAGACATACGAACATACACACATGCCTAGACACACATTTATATTCATTTTTATTATAAAAATAATGTGTTCACTGTAACAAATTTGGAAACTAAGTAAGGAACAAAGGGGGGGAAAACCAACTCTGATAATCACTGACAATTTCTAGATTCACTGCTACAATCCTAGGTAGGCCCATCCAGTATTCTTTTGCACAGATATTTATACACAGATACATACAGGGACATAACTGCAATCATACTGCACACACAGTTCTACATTCAGGCATGTAGCTTCATGTTACATCATAAACATCTCCTGAGGTCATTAGGTTTCTTGACTGTTCTA
>NW_007149875.1:0-810 GCF_000164805.1 Carlito syrichta | reverse complement strand
TCGGGGGGTGAACTGTTTGTGTGAATACATATTAAAAGTGTTTTTGAAAGAAGAATGTTGTATAGTTTTTTAAGTGGTTAATTAAATATGAATTCTGGCTGATGAATCTACAAATTACAAATATTCTAATAATATATGAAAAAACCAACCATTGAAAGGAAAGCTATCTGCCCCAAATAAATAGAATAAATACAAATTTTAGTGTGAAGTTTAAAAATGTATCATGCTTCAAGGAGAATATCCACTTGAAATGGTTTAAATATTAAAGTACAACTCTCTATTATTACTCACCAAAAGTAGTAGAAACTACAAACTACTAGAAAAACTGAAATAGGTACTGAATGATGCATACAAATTGTATTAATATAGATGGTGCAGCATTTTCTCCAGTAATTAACTAACTGAGGTAGTAATTGTTCAGGTGCTGAAAGAACAGGTCAGTCTATATTACTGCAAAGAGAAAGTTTCAATGGTCTCTAGTTTGAATTATATCTATGTCTTTAATATTCCTCTTTGAAGAAAACATAACATTACTTGTATATTTTTATATATGGTCCTCTATATTTTTTGAACAAATATCGTTGCTGGAGTGTATTCAGAAACTCGACAAAGCATAAAGAAAAGGAAAACAGACTCACACTTCTGAATGCCCAACTGGAAAAGAAAATGGCAAAAGAATTGGAAAATATGGTCATAAAACACATCCATCCTACTACAGGATCACCATTTGAAAGACAAAAATGAAGAACAGTTCAGAATTTCCAGCTTTGTGTCTGTGGCAATGAGGTTGATAACGTTCGTTCAAGTTAT
>NW_007149874.1:0-800 GCF_000164805.1 Carlito syrichta | reverse complement strand
TAGTTTTTTTAAGTGGTTAATTAAAATATGAATTCTGACTGATGAATCTACAATTACAAATATTTTTAATAATATATTGAAAAACCAACCATTGAAAGGAAAGCTATCTGCCCCAAATAAATAGAACAAATACAAATTTTAGTGTGAAGTTTAAAAATGTATCATGCTTCAAGGAGAATATCCACTTGAAATGGTTTAAATATTAAAGTACAACTCTATATTATTACTCACTAAAAGTAGTAGAAACTACAAACTACTAGAAAAACTGAAATAGGTACTGAATGATGCATACAAATTGTATTAATATAGATGGTGCAGCATTTTCTCCAGTAATTAACTAGCTGAGGTAGTAATTGTTCAGGTGCTGAAAGAACAGGTCAGTCTACATTACTGCAAAGAGAAAGTTTCAATGGTCTCTAGTTTGAATTATATCTATGTCTTTAATATTCCTCTTTGAAGAAAACATAACATTACTTGTATATCTTTATATATGGTCCTCTATATTTTTTGAACAAATATCATTGCTGGAGTGTATTCAGAAACTCAACAAAGCATAAAGAAAAGGAAAACAGACTCACACTTCTGAATGCCCAACTGGAAAAGAAAATGGCAAAAGAAGTGGAAAATATGGTCAGAAAATACATCCATCCTACTACAGGATCACCATTTGAAAGACAAAAATGAAGAACAGTTCAGAATTTCCAGCTTTGTATCTGTGACAATGAGGTTGATAATGTTCGTTCAAGTTATCACCTGGCTTTTCCCATTAAAGGAGAAATGAATAAGTACATATGGTAGCC
>NW_007149873.1:0-847 GCF_000164805.1 Carlito syrichta | reverse complement strand
AAAAATGTAGGGACCTAGAAGCCCATATTGGTGATGAAACCTTATGAAGAAGCCCGGTAGATTTTGGCAAATGAGGACTCCTACAACCATATTTCCTTTTCGTTCTCAGCAAGATGCCCTGATTTTCCCTCGTGATGTGGATCTCAACACTCTGTATACAAATAGGCAGATGCTCAGAAGTTTCCCAAGGTGTGGAATCCATGAAACCTTGATTACCCTTTAAAGTACCTAATAAATATTTGGCAAACTCAAAACACCAGGCCCCTATCCGAATTGAGGGATAATCGGAAATTTTAGCATTACAAGGTGCATCTTAAGACAATAGTTACCTACAAATATGGCGATAAGTTTCTTTGTGTCCTGAAATCTACCCTTTGTTGTCCCAAGGAACCCAAAGGACTTTTAGGTCCACATTCTCGGTTACAACTACCAAGAAGAGCTGAATGTTGCTTAGAATCCATAATGACAAAATTGTCACATCCAAGAGACATGCAGCACTAAATACTGTGGGGAATTAGAAGCCCGGATTCCTGATTAGCCCTTATAATGTGGCCATGTAGACTTCTTGGATTGGCGACACACTTAACCCTGATTCTTTTCGTTCTCAGTAAGACCCCGCACGTTACCTGGTGATGTGGAAATAAAAACTCTTATATAACAATATTCATTCGCCCAAAAGATCAGAAGGGCCATGGAATCCAAGATTGTTGGATTCCCTTTAAGAATACATCCTAAATATGTGTGAACTCCTAATGCCAAGTTAGGAAATCAAGCTAAAATTCCAACAGTATTTTGTGGATTAGGAGGTAAACCTGAAGCCAGAAATTACACTAAAATGGCGAGATGA
>NW_007149872.1:0-746 GCF_000164805.1 Carlito syrichta | reverse complement strand
ATACTATGCTGACAGGAGGGGTGAGAGTGGGCATCCTTGTCTAGTTCCAGTTTTCAGGGGAATTGGTTCCAATTTTTGTCCATTTAGGAGTATGCTCGCTGTGCGTTTCTCGTATATGGCTTTTACTATTTTGAGGTATGTTCCCCGTATGCCTAGATGTTCAAGGGTTTTTATCAAGAAGGGGTGCTGGATTTTATCAAAAGCTTTTTCTGCATCTAATGATATGATCATGTGGTTTTTGTTTTGACATTTGTTGATGTATTTAATTGCATTTATGGTTTTATGAATGTTGAACCAGCCTTGCATCCCAGGAATGAAGCCTACTTGGTCATGGTGGATGATTTTTGAGATGTATTGCTGAATCCGGTTTGCTAGGATCTTGTTGAGAATTTTAGCATCTATGTTCATCAAAGATATTAGCCTATAGTTCTCTTTCTTTGTTGAATCTTTACCTGGCTTGGGTATCAATGTGATGTTGGCTTGGTAAAATGATTTGGGGAGAGTTCCATCTTTTTCAATCACCTGGAATACCTTCAGTAGGATTGGTATAAGCTCCTCCTTAAATGTCTTGTAGAATTCTGCTGGAAAGCCATCTGGACCAGGGCTTTTTTTTGTAGGAAGTTTTCTTATTACATAGTCGATTTCCTTGATTGTTATTGGTCTATTTAGGGTCTCAATTTCTTCTTGTTCCAACCTAGGTAGGTTGTGTGATGTCAGAGAGTCCTCCATTTCCTTAAGGTTTTCAA
>NW_007149871.1:0-641 GCF_000164805.1 Carlito syrichta | reverse complement strand
CCTGGCTAGCAAGTTGGATAGACAACTGACTTAAGTAGGGTCTTAAACTAGCTAGACAACTATCTAGCTACCTAGCTAGCTAGCTGTCTAGTCAGCTGACTTAACTATGTTACTTAACTAGCTAGACAGCTGGCTAGCAGGCTGACATAACTGCCTAAATACATAGGTAGCCAGCTGGATAGCCAGCTGACTTAACAAACTAGCTACCTAGATTACCAGCTGTCTATTGAGCTGACTTAACTAGGTTACTTAACTAACTACCTAACTGGCTATCCAGCTTACTTAACTAGCTAGCTACCCAGCTAGGCAGCTGGCTAGCCAGCTTACTTAATTTGCTGATTTAACTTGCTAGCAAGCTAACTTAACTAGCTGACCTAATCAGCTAGCTACCTTGATTGCCAGCTGGCATAACTAGCTGGATTAACTAGCTAGCTACCTAGATAGCTATCTAGCTAGTCAGCTGAGTTGAATAGCTGACTTAACGAGCTACAGAGTTGACATAACTAGCTGACTTATATATCTAGATTCCTAGGTTACCAGCTGATTTAACTAGCAGAAATAATAGCTAGTCAGATTGTTTTTCAACTAGCTAACCACCTGGATAGCCAACAGACGTAATGGACTGACTGAACTAGCTAAGC
>NW_007149870.1:0-1561 GCF_000164805.1 Carlito syrichta | reverse complement strand
CTATCTAACTACCTAGCTAGTCAGCTGTAAAGCCAACTGGCTTAACTAGGTGACCTAATTAGCTAGCCAGCTGGCTAGCAGGCTGATTTAAGGCCTAGCTACCTAGCTAGCCTGCTGGAGAGCCGGCTGACTTAACTAACTAGCTACATATGTAGCCATCTCATTTGCCAACTGACTTAGATACCCAGCTAACTAGCTAACCAGCTGTCTTTTTAGCTTAATTATCTAGGTTGTTTAACTAACTAGCTAACTGGCTAGCCAGCTGATGTAACTAGCTAGCTACCAAGCTAGGCAGCTGGATAGCCAGCTGACTTAACTCACAGACTTAACAAGCTGGCAAACTGACTTAACTAGTTGACTTAACCAACTAGGTACCTAGCTAGCCAGCTGGAATAAATAGCTGTCTTAAGTACCTAGCTACCAAACTAGCTATCTAGCAAGTCAGCTGACTAACTGACTTAACAAGCTAGCTACCTGACATGACTAACTGACTTATATATCTAGCTTCCTAACTAGCCAGCTGACTTAACTAGCTGAAACAGCTAGCTAGTCAGATGGCTAGCCATCTGACTTAACTAACTTTTTAACTAGCTAACCAGCTGGATAGCCAATTGACTTAACGAGCTTACTTAACTAGCTAGTCAGCTGGTTGCCAGGTGACATTACTAGCTTACTTAACCAGCAAGTCAGCTTGCTAGACAGCTGCCTCAAATAGCTGGCTACCTATCTAGCCACCTGGCTGTCCAGCTGACATACCTAGCTCACTTTAATTAGCAAACTGGCTAGTCAGCTCACTTAAATAACTAGCTATCTACATAGCCAGCACACAAGTTTGCTGACTTAACTATCTGACTTGTACAGCTAGCCTGCTGGCCAGCAAACTGACTTATCTAACTAGCTACCTATGTAGCCAGCTGTCTAGACAGCTGACTAAACTAGCTGACCTAACCAGCTTCTCAGTTGGCTACCCAGCTGATTTAACTCTCTGACATCTCTAGCTAGCCAGGTAGCTATCAAGCTGAGTTAAATAGCCAGCTACCTACATTGCCAGTTGGCTTGCCAGCTCTCTTAAGTAGCTGAATTAACCAGCTAACCAGTTGGATAGCCAACTGACTTAACTGGCTCGCTACCTAGCTAGCCAACTGGCTAGCCAGCTGACTTAACTAACTGACTTAAAAAGTTAACTAAATAGCTAGCCAGCTGAAGTAAATAGCTAACTATCTAGCTACCTAGCTAGCCAGCTGACTTAAGAAATTAGCTAACTACCTAGCTACCTAGCTAACAAGCAGACTTAAATAGTTAGCTGCCTAGCTACCTAGCTAACAAGCAGACTTAAATAGTTAGCTGCCTAGCTCCCTAGCTGACTTAACCAGATGGCTACATAGTTAGCTTACTTGTTATCTAACATTCTAGCTAGCTGACTTTATCATCTGACTTGACTTTTTAGCTAATGAGCTAGCAAGTCTACTCAACAGCTGACCCAACCCATTTGGTAACTAGCTAGCCTGCTGCCTCAACCACCTGACTTAACACGTTAGTTAACTAGCTAACTACCTGACTC
>NW_007149869.1:0-652 GCF_000164805.1 Carlito syrichta | reverse complement strand
TTTGAGTTGTTGCTAATTGCCATTCTGACTGGGGTTAGGTGGGATCTCAGTGTGGTTTTGATTTGCATCTCCCTAATGATTAGTGAGGTTAAACATTTCTTCATGTGTTTGTTGGCGGCTCGGATGTCTTCCTTTGTGAAGTGTCTGCTCATATCTTTTGCCCATTTTATAATGGAGTTGTTTGTTTTTTTCTTTTCAGTACGTTTGAGTTCCTTGTAGATCCAGGATGTTAAGCCTTTTTGGACCTGGAGTTGGCAAATACTTTTTCCCAGTCTGTAGGCTGTCTCCCTCCTCTCTTGATGGTTTCTTTGACTTTGCAGAAGCTTGTCAGTTTAATAAGGTCCCACTTGTCTATTTTCTCTCTTATGAGCTGTGGGTTTTGGGTTTTGTTCAGGAATTGGATGTCAGTTCCGATTTCCATGAGGGTTTTTCCTTCATTTTCTAAGGTTCTTATGGTTTGAGGTTTTACATTTAGGTCTCTGATCCATTTGGAATTAACCTTTGTGCATGGGGATAGATAGGGGTCCTGTTTCAATCTTCTGCATGTGGTCAGCCAGTTTTCCCAGCACCATTTACTGAATAGGTTCTCCTCTCCCCAGTGGTAGGTGGTGGAGGCTTTGTCAAAGATGAGTTGGTTGAGAAATTGAGGTTT
>NW_007149868.1:0-300 GCF_000164805.1 Carlito syrichta | reverse complement strand
AGGGTCATATGGGAGGTTGATGTTTAGAGTTTTTAGGAATTGCCACACTGCTTTCCACAGAGGTTGCACTAGTTTACACTCCTACCAACAGTGTAGGACTGTTCCCTTTTCACCACACCCTCTCCAACAGCGAATATTTTTTGAGTTATTGATAATTGCCATTTTGACTGGAGTTAGGTGGTACCTCAGTGTGGTTTTGATTTGCATCTCCCTGATGATTAGTGAGGTTGAGCATTTCTGCATGTGTTTGTTGGCTGCTTGGATGTCTTCTTTTGTGAAGTGTCTGTTCATATCTTTTGC
>NW_007149867.1:0-3277 GCF_000164805.1 Carlito syrichta | reverse complement strand
CCACCTACCATGGGGAGAGGAGAACCTATTCAGTAAATGGTGCTGGGAAAATTGGCTGACCACATGCAGAAGATTGAAACAGGACCCCTATCTATCCCCATGCACAAAGGTTAACTCTAAATGGATCAGAGACCTAAATGTAAAACCTCAAACCATAAGAATCTTAGAAAAGGAAGGAAATACTCTCATGGAAATCGGAACTGGCATCCAATTCCTGTACAAAACCCAAAACCCACAGGACTTAAGAGAGAAGATAGACAAATGGGACCTTATTAAACTGACAAGCTTCTGCAAAGCCAAAGAAACCATCAAGAGAGCAGGGAGACAGCCTACAGACTGGGAAAAAGTATTTGCCAACTCTAGGTCTGACAAAGGCTTAACATCCTGGATCTACAAGGAACTGAAACGTACTGAAAAGAAGAAAACAAACAACCCCATTATAAAATGGGCAAAAGACATGAACAGACACTTCACAAAAGAAGACATTCGAGCAGCCAACAAACACACGAAGAAATGCTCAACCTCACTAATCATCAGGGAGATGCAAATCAAAACCACACTGAGATACCACCTAACTCCAGTCAGAATGGCAATTATCAACAACTCAAAAAATAACAGCTGCTGGAGAGGGTGTGGTGAAAAGGGAACACTTCTACACTGTTGGTGGGAGTGTAAACTAGTGCAACCTCTGTGGAAAGCAGTGTGGCGATTCCTAAAAGCTCTAAAATGGACCTTCCATATGACCCTGCAATCCCCCTACTGGAATATACCCTGAAGAACACAAATCACTCTATAAAAAAGATACCTGCACACGTATGTTTATCGCAGCAATGTTCACAATAGCAAGAACCTGGAAACAACCATGCTGCCCATCAAAAGAGGACTGGATTAAAAAATGTGGTACATATACATGATGGAATACTACGCAGCCGTAAAAAAGAACAAAATCATGAATTTTGCTCCAACCTGGATGGAACTAGAGTCTATAATACTGAGTGACCTCTCACAAAAACAAAAATCCGAATATCACATGTTCTCACTCATATAATGGACCTTGAACATCCAATGCAATACTATGAGAAAATGATTGATGGTACTGGGAAACTATGGGGGGGAGGGGAATGGGATTAACAGTAGCAAATATCTGTCGGGGGATGGGAAAACACTTCTTATCTACAGGGTGCCTGAATGAAATGTCATTGTACACCTAACCCTTAACTGTACCCCACAAAACCATAATAAAAAATACTGATTAATGAAAAAAAAAAATATCCTGAGTAAACTTAACTAACTTATTGCAAAATTTACTTTTACTTTCCAAGATATATTTTTCTAATACAAATTGTAAAGAACAATCTTACTCGTTTTGATTAACTGAATCATACCCTACCCCATGCCAAATTTATATGTTGACACCTTAACTTCCAGTAACTTAGAAGGGGACTGTGTTTGAAGATAGATTCTTTACAAAGGTAATTAAATTAAAATAAGGCTGATAGTGTGAGCTCTAATCTAATCTGACTGGTGTCCTTAATAAAAAAAAGAAAAAGATTATTAGGATATACAGAGAGAAACTCTAGAGATACTGGAGCACACAAGAAATGACTACATAAGGATATAGAAATGAGCCCGATATCTGCAAGTCAAGGTGAAGGTCTCAGCAGAATTCAAACCTGATAATACATTGATCTTGACCTTTTGCTTCCAGAACTCTAGAACTGTGAAAAAAATAAATATTTCATATTTAAGTTACCCAGATTATGGTATTTTGTTAGGCTGGTCTAGCAAACTAATGCACTCATAGGGACCAATTTCTTTTTCATTTTCTTCTTCAGGCATGAGAAGACAGTTATTTCTGTGATGAATCCTGTGTTATCAAGTCTTTAAGGTAGATTTATCATATTTTATTTTTCTGTAAACTGGCACTCTGTTATAATATTGAATAAACTGAAAAAATAATAGTCTTAGATACCTTTCAACATGAACAAAGCAGAGCATTTTATTTTATTTATTTTTATTTTTATTTTTTTGAGTTGGAATCTCACTCTGTCACCCATACTGGAGTGTAGTGGCCGCTCCTGGCCACTGCAGTCTCGACTTGCTGGACTCTGGCAATCTTTCCACCTCAGCCTTCCGAAAGCAGAGTATTTGAAATGTTTTTTGAAAAGTATGCCCTCCAGCTATCAGAGCTCTAAAGAATCACTGTCATAACCAGTAGATTTTAGAAAATGATAGAAGCATTAGTGATACCTAGTTTCTTGTTAAAGCATCTTCGGTTTTATAACCTTTAATTTATTTATGAAAGTGTTATACAGTAAGATACCAGAAAGGCATAGAGACAAAGACAACATAATTGAAATTCATGCAATCAAATTGTATTTAATAGATAACCACTATTGTGCTTTATTGTAATTTGTATAGAAATAGTTTTGAAAGTTCAGTTTACTTATGCTAAATCAGCATGTCCATGGTGCAACTTAATTGAAGAAAATAAAATAAGGACAATGTGTCACTTAACGCTACAAAGGAAGTTTACTGTTAACAGACTATTCACCAAAGAGAAGGGAGAACTGGGTCAAAGATCTGGATCTAATGAGCTGTGTGACCTTGAGAAATTTTCTTAATCTTACTGGTTTCATAGCTATGCAAATGAAGCTACTAGAAAGAATAATTCTAAAACTCATACAACTTTCATATTCTATAGTGGTCAGACATGGAATATTAAGATTGGAATAATTATTTTTACATATAAATGAATCATTCTATACATTTTTCTAACAGTTGAAATTTGAAAGCCATGTGTTTGTATTGTTTGCATTGCTCAATTTTTAAATATCTTCACTGATATCACTACTTGATTATCTAATGTATAGGCCACAATTTACAAAATAAATGTGGGAAGATTTTGACCATAACTGTCTCTCATTACCAGAGGATATTACTGGGGAAGTAGCAGCAGTGATTAATGGCCATGCTCACTTAAGGCTAGAGAGAAGTGACAAGATTATGGTAACGATTATTAACTTCCTAGAAATGTGTGCTAAGCAAAATAATTTTCTAAGGCAATTCTGTAATGCCTGCCACAAGTTAAATGGGATAACTTTTTGATTCTAAAATGTTAGACATCTACTATGTACCATGCTTCAGATTAGATGTTTCATATGCAGAAATAAGATTTTCTATATTCTAAATGGGGAGTGTTTATTTTATTAATAGTGCATGCATATATATTTGTATGTATAAATATATATATATACACACATATATACATACATAT
>NW_007149866.1:0-4101 GCF_000164805.1 Carlito syrichta | reverse complement strand
GTCTGGAAGTCTAAACTGCAGTCAAAGGGAAATGGGAACAATGAGTTTCTAATGTTAGCTTGTGTTTGTCCCTGTCTCGGAGTTTTCATGCTTGAGCTAACATAAGGCTTTATTGCCAAGAAAAGGGAGAGGTAATAGGGTCAACAGCTCTCGAACACATCCTAGTGGTCTCAGGGTCGACAGCTCTCCCTTATCCCTAATGCTCAGTGGGCCTCCATGGCCAGTTCCCAACACTAAAGAATAATTATTAAAATCAGAACTGTATCTATGTAAACTAAAGAAAAAGTCTCATTGTAATTATCCAATTTTTAGTATAAAAAATTACTTTTGTTCTTATTTTATTTGACATTATTACAGCTAATTTCATCATTATATTATTCAATTAAAGAAAAGAAATGACTGATAGAACCATGAAAAAATTTTACCCTTGAAGCACAGTTTTTAAAGGTCTTGATGGAAAAATTGTAGTTAATGGAAATAAAGTGTTTCTGTTAATTAGAGGAAAACTTATTAGTGTTGTGTTATCTACTATCACACGTCTGGATAGTAAATGTTTCTTATCAGTTGAGGCTCTTAGAAAATGAAGAGACAATCTTTTAAAGGCATCAGTCAGCAACTGGGTGAGATCATTGTAACCATAATATACTGATATACAAATTAAGTTTAAAGTAGCAAGGTCAAGTTTCTTATCATAAGATGTAACAATATATTATTTCAATTTATATAAAAACTTAATATTTAATATGTTCCCTATAATGTGTATTTATGTAATGTGAATAGAATTGTGTTACAAAAACATGAGACATTTTCACCTTCCCTGATCTTGATGCCTGGATTTCTTTACAGTTTAGCTAAAGCTGCTACAAAATTACAAATCTTTTTTCTGTGTGTAAATTTCATACAGATAATTGGGACTCAGCAGAGAAATGAATTTCATTGAAACTGTGTGTTTCCATTAGTATAATCATAGTTATTGTTATTAATATCATCGTCCTCATTGCATTTTTTGATTATTTCTTTTAATAAACACATATAATGAAAAGGTCACTTAAAAGCAGTAATGATGCCACTTCTGAAAATATATTTTGTATGTAATCCTCTAGATTTTTAAGTATACACTTACTGAGAAATATGTAGAAATATCCTTCACATGTTCTTTTATAATTCTTAAGCATAGTATATCGTGCTGATATTTTATGCTGACAAATATATTTCTACAAATTAAATAATGTCATGTTAGGCCAATGAAAAAGATATATTGTATCATATAGATGAGTTAAATTTATATTTAATAATTTGTTTCTGGACATTACAGTGTTTCCAAATATTTTACATCTAGGATCAGAGGGTATGCTAGTTTTTGTGACTTTTGATATAGATTTTGCGATTGCCTTCTGGGCTTTATAATATTCAAATTTACTAGAATAGTCAGGTTCAACATATGGCTTCATGTTCACAGATGTATAATCAGTGGAATTTGTAAATTCTATTATATCTGAGAAGTCTTAAACCGTGTTAGTTATTATCCTAAAGTTAGTATTTCTAGGTAATTTTTATGTAACAATGATTTTCTGAAAATAAAATTCCTCTTCCCACAAAAAGACTTTTTTTTGTATAAGAAACTACAAATTGACACTGTATTTATATTTAATATTTGTGCTCAAGATTGTGAAAATGCACAATATTTTAAAACATTCATCTCAGGTTTAAGGTTGTAATCAGCAGTTTAGAAATACGTATGTTCTTTCTGTTCAGTAAGAATATAACTGATAGTTAGCTTGGATTCTTGCATTTATCCCAGAGTTTTTTTCAAAATCTACAGTGATAATGAGGACAAGTATAACAATGCCAATTACCTGACATTTGCAGTATCACTAACAGAGAAAAATGTAGCAAGATTTTGGAAACTTGAAAATATATGGATTTACTGGCAAAAAACCTTCACTAAGTGGCTTTCACTTAAAAAGACCAATAAGAATCATAAAGTGAGAGTGCATGAAGAAAAGATCCTTGAACCATATCTTTAGGTTAGAATTAACATTATTTCGCTGTGCTGACACAGAAAATTGGAAAAAATATTCTAACCAATAGACTCCCTGAAGTCATGTCATTTTTCATTTTCTTTGAAAGACACATATGAGACAGGTGCATCCACTTGAAAAACATCTACACATACTAGAAGGGAGATATAATTTACCAAAATGATATTCGTCTGTTCATAATGACAGAACCTTATTATTGGGAAGATATCAGCTGAACTTCTATGGAGGTTTGAAAATCCTTATTCTAGCAGAGAAAAAAAGGGAATTAATTTCTCAGTGACATCTTCAAAGAACTTTCACAGAAATTTTCTTGACTCAAACAATCTTTCCCTTGTTCTGATGTTATAATTCATATATACATATATGGCAATTATTTTTAATATATTGTCTTACACTTTTCTCAAATGAAAAACAAAACAATACAAATTAGTGTTATCAAGAAAACTGTTAAAACCATCATAATTCTGTGATTTTTAACTTTAAATATTAATTGAAAAAACCACAATTGGAATCCTTAAGTAATAGATAGCAGTAAATTCTGCCAAATTGATATTACAGATTAAATAATTGCCATTTTAAAGACACATCTTTAAGAAATAAAAAATGCCAAGGTATTTTATTACTGATGGCATCACCCTTCTTAAAAAATAAATCCTGCACATAAAGCATGCCAATTTTTCCCTTGCATTATAATCTTTGACATCCATTCTATATTAGAAATATTTTCATATGCTATTTTAACTACAGCACATAATGTATGCATTATTGTTAACTCAACATTGACTCCTAGATTGTTACTACTCAGTGGCAAGTGATCTTTTACCAAGGGTACCCAAGAGAATGCAGGAAACTTGCTGTACTTGTGTGTCACCCAACCCCAACTAAGCGAAAAGTTTTAAAAAGCATGACTTGGTTTGCATCTTCGGAGATTTTTGAGATGTGCTTCTGTTTTCAAGATAAAAGTATTGAGGGTGTTGAAGATGGACTGGATTATCTTTATAATATTCACACTCAAATTTCAGAAAGAAATGTTATAGTAATTTTTATTAACATAATTTAAATTATTAGAATTATTTTGGATCTCATTATTAGTAAAACATACATTTATAATGATAAAGCCTAGTTTATTTGCATATAGACATCTTCTTATACAAATACACATATAAACTCTATATAACAAAGCAAAGTAAAACAAGGCAAAATATTGATGATTAGTATAATAAAGATATTCACCAAAGCAAGCCAATTACAAGTCATAATAGCTTCCATTAATAGAAAATTGACTCTCATGTCTGATAATGTTATTGATTTTAATATCATGCAGGCACAAGTAATTTAATTATTTGGCAATTATTTTTGATATAGCTATCAAAGCTATATTTTGTTTCTAAATCATAAGGACAATTTAAGAAGCAATAATAAATTTTAACTTTATAAAAATATTATTCAGCCAGGCTTGGTGGCTCAGCCTGTAATCCCATGCTTTGGGAGGCTGAGGTGAGTGAACTGCCTGAGCCCGCAGGTTCGAGACCCACCTAGGCCACTTGGCGAGACCTCTTCTCTACAGTAAATCCGAAAAATTCGCCGGGCATGGTAGCATGCGCCTGTAGTGCCAGCTACTTGGAAGGCTGAGGTGAAAGGATCACTGGAGCCCAGCAGGTCGAGGCTGCGGTGGCCAGGAACGTGCCACTGCACTCCAGTCTGGGTGACAGAGTGAGACTCCAACTCATATATTTATATATATATATATATTTCTTACAATAAGAAAAATAATTGCAATATTATAAAACCTTTCTACTATACCCCTTGCCTTTTACCAAAAATGTGAAAATCATTTTTATATTTTTATTTCCATTAAATTTTGAACATATTAGTATGTGGATTTATGAAGTTTTATATAGTTTAACTAAAGCAAGATCACTAAAAATAACAAAGTCACTTCGCCAGCAATAAAAGACTTATTCCATACATAAACGATGGGACTCCATTCAAACAAATCACTCATAGATGCATACATCTAGATAGTCCCAGTCAGATTTCCCATGCTAAGTACTTTGAT
>NW_007149865.1:0-3086 GCF_000164805.1 Carlito syrichta | reverse complement strand
ACTGCCTGAGCCCGCAGGTTCGAGACCCACCTAGGCCACTTGGCGAGACCTCTTCTCTACAGTAAATCCGAAAAATTCGCCGGGCATGGTAGCATGCGCCTGTAGTGCCAGCTACTTGGAAGGCTGAGGTGAAAGGATCACTGGAGCCCAGCAGGTCGAGGCTGCGGTGGCCAGGAACGTGCCACTGCACTCCAGTCTGGGTGACAGAGTGAGACTCCAACTCATATATTTATATATATATATATATTTCTTACAATAAGAAAAATAATTGCAATATTATTAAACCTTTCTACTATACCCCTTGCCTTTTACCAAAAATGTGAAAATCATTTTTATATTTTTATTTCCATTAAATTTTGAACATATTAGTATGTGGATTTATGAAGTTTTATATAGTTTAACTAAAGCAAGATCACTAAAAATAACAAAGTCACTTCGCCAGCAATAAAAGACTTATTCCATACATAAACGATGGGACTCCATTCAAACAAATCACTCATAGATGCATACATCTAGATAAGTCCCAGTCAGATTTCCCATGCTAAGTACTTTGATTATCTATAAAGCCAGTGTAGTTCCAAGTATATCAGAAAACATTTATTAGTGACATAATTTTTATAAAAGTCGAGTTTTCTGATGAATAACTGAAGAAATAGGAGGGTTTATATTTACAATTGATAAGCATTACTTTATCGATATATACTTATCTCTAAGCTTTGGTAGAGCTAACACACTGATGAAGTTCCCCTTTCACTATCTTATGTAATTGCCACAGTGCATGATTAAACCTACAAAATCAATTTGTTCAGCAGTAGCCACTTTGTTTTATAATTTAGAGAAGATGCTTTAAAGTTGGCATTTCTAAGGTTTAAAATATACTTACATGGGCCTGTTAATATTTTCAAATGTAAAAAAAATGACGTAATAGGTTTTTAAAACCTTTAGGTGACTAAAATAAATGTCAATTCAGAGTGTGAATTAATCATTATGAAAATGATGATGGTAAAAAAATATATATTACAAGAGGTTTTATAGAATTTGTTAAGCTTAGTGCTGAGTGGCACCTTAGCTTGGATCTGCATATCAAATATTTGGAAATGAATATTTGTCACCCAATGATATATAGAAAGTGTGGAGACAACTGTTAGCTGCTAAACAGTTAATGTCCTCACTTTTCCATGCCCATGCCCCATGATGTGTTTTTCATTTACACATTAGAGTTTTTGGTTGTTTCTTTTGTTTATATTTTCCTATTTTTCTTCTTTATTAAGGATTGAAACAGTGATATTTATTTATTTATCTAAAAGATGTGGGATACATGTCAGGATTGAGTATATAAGTGATTTATGTACAAGTGAAGCTTGGGCCTCCCATTAGACCTCACTTCACCTGGATTATGACCAGGTATCCTTATTGATGTTATGTACCCCTTCTCTCCCCTGGCACTGTCACCCTACTACCAATCACTTTCTTGCAGTTTTATGATAGAGTTTCATGGACCATTTATGAGTAAGAATATGTAGTACTCAATTCTTTTTTTCCATGATAGATCAGTGAGTATGATAAACTCTAAATCCATACAAGTTGCTGTGAAGTCCATAATTTTGTCCTTTATGGTTGCATAATATTCCATGTATATATGTACCACATTTTTTTATCCAGTCCAGTTTCAATGGGCATCATTGTTGGTTCCATGTTTTGCTACTGTGAACACTGCTGCAGTAAACATGCATACACAGATATCTTTTTTGTAGAATGTGTATTCCCAGAGGGAGAATGCTTGGTTATATGGAAGGTCAATTATCAGTTCTTTTAGAAATCACCACACTGCTTTTCATAGAGGTTGATCTACTTTGCACTCCCACCAACAGTATAGATGCATTCCTTTTTCTCTGTATTCTCACCAGCATCTGTTGTTTTATTAATGATGGTCATTCTTACTAGGATTAGGAGGTACTCAAGTGGTTTTGATTTGAATTTCTCTAATGATTAGTGAGGCTGAGCATTTTTCTTCATTTGTCTGTTGGCTGTTTGTATGTCTTCTTTTGAGAAGTGTCTATTCATGTCTTTTACCCACCTTTTAATGGGGAGGGTTTTTTCCCCCTTGAGTTTCTTGTAGATCCTGGATGTTAGGCCTGTGTCAGATATACAGTTGACAAATATTCTTTCCATTCTGTGGGATGTCTCCCACTCTCTTGATGGTTTTTTTGCTTTGCAGAAGTTATTCAATTTGATGTCATCCCACTTGTCTAACTTATCTCTTATGGGATGGGCTTTTGATTAGTAATGGTTGTCAATTTCAATGTCTATAAGGGTGTATCTTGCATTTTCTAAGAGTCTTATAGTTTGAGGTTTTATGTTTAGGTCTTTGATTCATTTAGAATTGATTTTTGTATATGGTGATAGGTAGGGGTCCTGTTTCAATCTTCTGCATGTGGTCAGTCAGTTTTCCCAGTACCATTTACTGAATAAGTTCTCCTCTCCCCAGTTAATGTTGGTAGAGGATTCGTCGAAGATGAATTGGTTGAGAAATTGAGGTTTTGCTTCTGGAATCTCTATCCTGTTCCATTTTATGCCTGTTCTTGCAAACACCAGACTACTTTGACTATTGTAGCATTATAATAAAGTTTAAAGTTTGGAAGTGTGATACCTCTTGCTTTGTTTCTTTTGCTGAGGATTATTTTGGCTATTCATGGTCACTTTTGTTTTCATATAAATTTCTATATTGTCATTTCCAAGTCTGAGAAGAATGATGTTGGCAATTTAATGGATATTGTATTGAATCTGTAGATTGCCTTGAGTAGATTGGACATCTTAACAACATTGATCCTTCAAATCCATGAGTATGGAATATTATTTCATTTGTTTGTGTCTTCTTTGATTTATTTGAGATGTGTTTTGTAGTTTTTGTTGTAAAGATCTTTCATTTCTCTGGTAAGGAAGATGCCAAGGTATTTCTTTTCTTTGTGTGTGTGTGTGTGTGTGTGTGTGTGTGTGTGTGTGTGTGTTTTTATTGTGAATAGGATTGTACTTTAAAATTCTAGCAAATCAGATCCAATAACACCATGGAAATTACCCCCCATGAC